>NC_069145.1:60244033-60479033 GCF_943734635.1 Anopheles cruzii
TGATGATGGTGATGATTTTCGGTAGTTGCTGGGCTGGAGGATTTCGTGGTATGATGATGATGGTGATGGTGATGATGATGTTCTGATGTTGGTTTTGGTGGTTTGGTATTCATAGGTGTTGTTGCCATTGCTGACTCCGTTGTTGCCGGCAAGCAATATCCTGCCACTTCTACACTAGCACCAAGTTTTCGTTTGTATGGCTTATCCTTGATCATCAGATCATAACTGCTGATGCTATCATGACTTACTACCATATCCACATTCGACGTTCTTCGACCAGGCTTGGGATCAGCAATTATGTACTTTATTCGGCTTCCGATGTCCTATTTTTTGTGAAAATTTGAATTCTTTAATGGAAAATCACGTCATAATGTTATTAGAAAACAGTATGAAAGCTTACGTGATCTATATGCAAATTTGTTGGGTTCAAACTGCCTTTTAAAACTCTGTCATAATAGCACAATACTAAACTTTCAGTATACGATCCAAACGTTAAAACTCCGTTCACAGCGTAACCTTTCCAAACCATTACTGTGCATATCAGCACTACGTTTCCTAGTATATTCTTCATGCCAGTGCAATATGAAACGAACCTCTGATGTCTGAAGTGCGACAAGAACTGATGAATTTTCAACCACGTGGGGCTTCTTTTATAAGTCGTCGAGAATGGTTTTTGGGAAAGAAGAAAAACTACTTTCTCTTGACTATCCCCCAAAATTCAACTTAATCCTGTCTCGTTGTTTTGGCTGCGTTTAAGTAACGGAAGAATATCGAGACCAAAAGGAAAGGAAAAGAAGTCGCCGTTCTTTTTGAGTTGCGATTTTGGACATATTGTCACGTGTTGAATGAGAAGAATAACCATGACATTGTGGCTTTGGAGAATGAAAATTTGTTTTGTCAACAACTTATCGCGCCCGCATTCATGATAAATGTATGTTCCTTCATGTATGTTAATCTTAATACTTTTTAACGTCCAATTAGAAAGGTTGTGGTATTCTACCAAAATACGGAGAAACTGTTCGTTGAACTATAAATATTAACCTAAAACATGTCTTTAATAAAAGCCCAATCATTAATGGCTTTTGTGTTGCCACTTTGAAGATGTGTCATTTTATTTGATTTAATTGAAATTCAATTGCTCAAACTGAGCACATGCAATTCATATTATGATAATTCATAGTATGGTTTTTCCTCGAAATACTGATAAACAAAAAAACATCCAACTCTAGAATCGAACGTATTGAGAAAGGCTTAAGCGTAAACAAAAAAACATTACCAGTCGTAGTGAACCGTAAGATGCTCAAAACCTGTTTCATGTCGCTAAGGGAACAAACTGACCTATCTCAACCATTTCTTTGAGCTGCCACCGAGACAGCATCGTTTCTCCTTGCGACTTGCGCCGCACGTGCCGAATCCTGCCTGCCCAGTGTTTACGACTGTATGGAATTCGCGGGATTTTCACTTTTAAAATCCCCTTGGTCCGTTATTCTTTCATTTCTACTTCATCGTGATCTTTCGCGCGCTACGAATAGTCTTTGAACGAGGCACAAGAAAATCGTTTAGATTCGCAAGAAAAAAAATCCTAGTTTTGTGTTTAGTTATGTCTTGCCAGTTTTTAGGCAGTTTCGTTATGACCTCACACAATTTCAACCAATCAGCCACATTTGAAAAAGAGAATCATCAGAAGCCAGGACTTGCAGCTCCACGAATTTATCAAAAATATGCTTTTTTGCATTCCGTTCTTCTCTATTTTCTCGATTAATCAGTAAATGCTTTGCAGGTTTATTTATTTATTACGTCCCATCTGTGTGGTTAAGCAATTTAGTGCAGGTTTAATACATTCGTTTTCATCGCTCAATTGCCTCGAAATCTGGTTCAATTCGAATCTCTAACCATTGCGTTTGCTAGCGCCATCTAACAGAAAGTGGCCGAACCAACGCCCGTATCGCAACTGAACCAGCTGTCACAAAACTGGCCAATGGGTGAGTGAAGCCAAGAGTCTCAGCTGCGGATGGAAAAACACATTTTGCTCTCCGCCGTTGATTAGTCAGTAAATCAAGCTGAAAAGTCGGTTCCGTGATAAGAGGCCAGCGATTGTCGGTGAAGGATTCAACGTTCTTGATTCAGTCCGTAGCATTACCCAGCAGATAGCAGCCTCGCGGCAAAATAAGGGCTCTTATTCGTCCTGTGAAACCAAAAAGAAAATGCATCCGCTTCGTGTGTCGTTCGTTTGCTTGCTGGTGGTGGCAGGACTGGCAATTTGCAATGGTAAGTACAACATCCCTTCTTCGTCGGATCCCCCCGCATTCCATCAATAATGTTTCGAGTGTCGCATTGTGTAATCTGGTGTTTGCGAACGGTCCCGAACACGGAAATTGCGGCGTAACTTGCGCTGTGAACGTTTGCTTGTGGCCAGGCCTTATGGGCTCGCTTCGCCTGCTGCTAATATGGCTTCCATTATCGCCCGCATCAATCCGCTGCTGCTGGTATCAGACGATAGATGAGGGAACGGCAAACAACCACAGCCACTGGTTCAGAACAAAGAACGGCAGCGTATGTGGAGGGGCGTATGTGGCGAGGTCGTGCGTGTGTGTATGGGCATCCAATTTTTGCAAATTTCATTCGGCCACTATCTCGCGCAATAGAACCAACGCGCTGCTCCGATAGGCGCCGCTAGCACCACCACATACGCCGCGGCAAAGGACGTCCGTACGTGTGTGCGTCAGCTGATTTTTGTTTGTTACTTGCTGCGACGAAAATGCGTGATTGTCACCTTGTTACCACCCCACCTCGGTGACCACCCACCGCCACGGTTTCGCAAGAAGTTAATACGCAGCAACAGGAGAGGAACACACGAGAAAGCATAGTTCTGTTGTCAGCGCAAAGAAGGCGACGATGAGTCAGATGTTCGCCATTTCTGCAGCAAAAAAACAACATTGCCGAGCGAACAAAGCAGGCCGAGAACCGATGTACTTCGCCAGCTGTGGTAACAATGTTTCACTTTTTTACCGCAAACGAAGCGCATCACGTACTACTGACTTCAATGTTGTACGTTCCGGAATGCGTATTCCGCTACGTTCTTATTTTTCTAAGAATCTATGCGTGCGGCCAGAGCATCCACTGGCCGCTTGATAATTAGTAGCAAGCATAATTCCAAAGTAAATGAAGCAGTCGAATCGCTATGGTGACCTGCGGGGGAAAAAAGAGTGACATCTCCACAGCTCCTTCTGGTGACAGTCCAAGATTACAGCGCACTCGCGGGAATGCAATACTTGTACTTGCGTTAATCCAATCGCCGCCCGAAGCGCGCTCTTATCAGCGGCGGCGTCCCTATCTCCGGTTGCTAGTCCGGATTCAACAAGCACCCGTAGCAGCTTTCTAGCAACATTCGTAATGACTCCTTCTCTCTTCTGTTTATTGTTTGATTCCCAAAGCTCAAAACGAAACCACAACGGTAAAACCTACGACGCCAACCCCGGAAACGACCACAACGCCAACACCCAGCCCAAACAGTACCACCACTACAAGCACGACGACGATGGCACCGACGACCACAACCGCGGTGCCACCGACTCCGAAACCGGTGCCGGAACCGGAGATGGGTATGTGGAGCTACGCTGAAAGCAACCGCACCTGCGTTATCGTTCAAATGGCCATGCAGTTCAATTTGAGCTACTTCGACACCGGTAAGACACTACTCCTCCGCCTCCATTCTGCCGGCTTTAGCTAACCTGTCGCTTCTCCTCTCGTCAGCCAACAAAATGGCCAACGTGCTGTACAACATTCCGAAGGACGCGCGGGTCAAGTCGGGTGCGTGCATGAACTCGTCGGACTACATTGAGCTCAGCTGGTTCAGCGGTAACCAGAGCAACGTGGAGAACACTTTGAAAGTTGCGTTCGTGAAGAACGCGACCGAACATGACTTTGCCCTCGCGGGACTGCAGCTTAACTTGCTCGTCGTGGGCGAATCTTTCCCCAACGCCAAGGGTAAGTGCAGGCGAAGCGAAAGAGTAATGACGCGGAACTTACCCTCATTTGTCCGTTTTGCCGTTTGCAGCGAATCAAAGTTTGCAGCTGACCAACAATGCGACGCTGTTCAAAACGCCGCTCCAAATGTCGTACCACTGCAGCAAGCCCCAGCTGCTGAACATGACGTCCGCCACCGCTGGCCTCGGCCAGCCCACGGTGACGGTGACGAAGGTCCAGCTGGAGGCGTTCCACGAGAAGAAGGACAAAACCTTCTCGATCGCCAAAGACTGCGAAGCCATCGATACGCCCGACATCGTGCCGATCGCCGTCGGGTGCGCTCTGGTCACGCTGATCATCATCATGCTGATTGCCTATCTGGTGGGCCGCAACAATGTGCAGGGACAGGGATACCTCAGCATGTAAGGTGCCGCGTACTAAAAGCCATCCTGTTGTGCAGAATGAGGGGAAAGAACCAATGCAGTGTGGTCACTTTCTGTTCCTGCTGTGTTAGGGACGGCGGTGTCCAGTTATTTTGTTGTTTGAAAATAATTTCACACGATCGAATGTTTTTGTTTTGCTCAACATATCCCATTTGACGCAATGGTCATTTGGTGTTGATGGCCGTTATCATCCCCCCCGCCTGAGCATGTGTGATAAAAAAGGCTACTTGGATATTTTTTCTTTCACCGTTTAGTACACAAATCGGGTTTATTTTTCTTTCTCATGTCCCGATACAGTACGGAAAAGCATTCGCATCCATCAATTAACACAGCAACGACACAGAGCAAAGACCCGAATGGATCTTGTTGAAATTTCCGAAACTTGTGCGGTGAACCGGGCGTTAGGCGTTAGGCATTCGACTGAGTGATTACAAATGTGAAACGGTTAAAGCAAGTACAAGAAGCAACCTTTATTGTGGCATTACAGTGCAAACATATGAACATCAATTGAAGAAAATCTGGCTGAATTGGAAAGAAATGATGCGAAAAAGGGCACACGGATATACATTCATACGTCCGAGCACGGTTTTCGCTGCAAATACTGTCTGTAATAATAGAGTAATTTTTATGAAACAATAAATACACATTGAAACGTAGGTGTGGACGAATTGGCGAAACCCGGGAACGGCCGCGCAGCCTTTATTACACGGCGTGGAGTCAGAAGAATGTTATGACACTGCGCCGCTGCACGATCTGTGTTGATCTTGGGTCGGAGTTTTGAAACGTCGCTTTCCGAGCGGGCGTGCTGCGATGTTTTCTATTTTTACTTCGCGACGAGTTTCCACCGAACGGGGTCCCAGAGACGGTGCACTCACATTTTCTTTCCGGATGTCGAGCGGCAAAGTACGGCATCGTGCGTGCGGCATCTGAGCTAAACTAAACCGGTCGATCGTGCAGTCGGGAAAACGGAACATCTGTCGTTTGTCTCGTCTTGTTTTGTAAGCCAAAGTTCAGCGATCGTATGGAAGGTAAGTGGGAAAGTTAGTAAAGCCGTTTGACCGCTGGGCAAGTGCTGCAAGAAGCAGAGGAAGTCCAACATTCTTCCCAGTGTAAGACCTCGTGTAAGGCACCGTGCAACTCGATGCCGCAATTTTTGTCACGGCGCGCCCACCAACACACATGAACGCGGGTGAATTCGTTTCTTAGTGACCATTTTCTCACCGAGAACTCATTGTTTAGTGTTTGTTTATTAACCGTTTGATACATTCGTGTTTTTTGAGATCCGGCTTTTGTGCATTATTAATGTTTAGTAAAGTTCTACACTTGAAGTACAATTTATTTGCCCAATCGATTTATTTGGATCTGTGCTGTGCTGTGACTTGGAAATAATAAAAAAGTTTGATCATTTTGCAATATACAAATTGCAACATTAGTTAGGTTTTGTAACCCCTTCAGTAACAGTTTTTGAATTTGGCATCACCATCAGCAGCTCCATCTAGCGGCTTCCTTGCAAGACTCTGGAGTGTGTCGTTCCAGGGCTACTGAGCAGCCCTGCGTTGTTTGTGCGTTGTAAACAAACAATGTCGGCGATGCCAAAAGCCGTGTGAGCGTAACCAAAAGGACCAACGATTAGGGACATGTTCGCAGGATTTTCTGTAACTTCAGCTACCCATTAGCACTGTTTTTGAAGAAAAGACTGTCTTTTTAACCACTTTGTACACGTCGTCAACTGCGGTGCCAACGTGGGCGCGTGATTGACAAAACACAAAACAAGCCATCGATCCGGCGTGCAATCCGGGCGGAATCGTAGCTCGGATCTTAACCTCTGACACCTGCGCCTGTTTGTGCCCGTAGACCTTGTGAGCAAACCGACCATGGAACTGTCCAACGGGGAACCGCGCAGTAACGCCGAAGCCAAGAAGCTGCTGCGCGAGGACAAACAGCGCGAAGCGAAGGTTGAGGAGCAGCTGGCCAAAGCGCTCAGCGGGATGACGGTGGACGAGAAGTACGCGGTCGTCTACAAGCGGTTGGTGGAATCGGAGAAGGAAAACCGTCGGCTTCAGGCGCTCCACAAGCAGTACGACCGCACGCTGGAAGCTTCGAAGCGAGAAAAAGAAAACCTCATCCTCGAGCACGACAAGGTGGCGATGACCAAGACTAAACTGGAAGCACTCTGCCGGGAGCTGCAGCGCCAGAATAAGACCATTAAAGAGGACAGCCTGGCCCAGATACAGCAGGAGGAGGATCGACGCAAACAGACGCAGGACAAGTTTCAGCAGTCGCTCAACGAGATCCAGGATGTGATGAATGAGAACAATGAAAAAAATCTTAAACTAAAAGAGGACAACATGGAAATGGCCAAAAAGTAAGGGCGGTAGTGACCAACGGATCTGCAATCACGCTTGATGGATCCTTTATTGTACTTCCGTGTAGGTTTAAGGTGATCCTGGAGCAGTACGAAAAGCGCGACGAGCAAATGGACAAGATGAGCAAACAGATGGAACTGGTGACGCAGTTGAGTGACGCGAAGCTGGCCAAAATGTCGATGGAATCCACCACACAAAAGGAACAATTTCTGGCGTAAGTATGGCAAGACACTCTGGCTGGCTGGCGTTCCATTGTTATTACTCTCCCCGCCCTACTGTCGCCCTTTAGCGAAAAGAAGATTATGCTGACGGAGCTGCATACGGTGAAGAAGCAGCTCGCCGAGCTGCATGCCGTCGAGGGGCACCTAAGGGGCCAGGTCAACATGTACTCCGACAAGTACGGCGAGTTCCAGGATTCGCTGAAGAAAAGCAAAACCATCTACGAAGGCTACCAGGAGGACATGAAAAAGGTTCGATGCGAAGCGAAACCCGTTCGGGGCGGAAGCATTACCTACCGGTCATTGGTCTTTTGCAGATGTCGAAGAAAATGAAGACACTGGAAAAGGAAACGATGGCGTGGAAGGCACGCTGGGAATCGAGCAACGCCACCGTGCAGAAGATGCTGGACGATCAGATCGATCGCGAAAAGCAGTTCACGAAAACGGCCCGTCAGCTGTCGCAGTTGCAGAAACTGTGCCGCACCCTGCAGGCCGAGCGGGCCACCTACCTGGCGGCGCTGAAGGAAGCGAACGTTGCGCTACCGTCAGCGGCACCCGAGGCGGAACATTCGGACGAAACGGCCCCCGGAAAGGAGGTCGTTCCGGACCAGCGTTCGCCACAGCCCAAGGGCAGCCCAAGGGAGGAGGTACAAACCAGTGAGGACAATCAGGTGGTGAACGGTCAACCGGCAGCGGCCGAAACATCCGAGTCCGGGGCAGAACAGCAGACAACGGCTACAGAAACGTAGTCCCTCACGGAGGAGCCACCGTCCCCCATCCGGCCCGTTTTTCCATCTAGTCTCGGACACATTTCTAACCCGTATATCTTCTCTCAGAATAGGCTTTTCCTTCTGTTTAATTTATTGCACTCTGCACTTGCTATTTAACGTCCTGTCCGCTCGAATGGTCTGAGCGTCTGGTCACGTCTGCGTTGGCATTCGTCTTACAGTCTGAACACTGAAATAAACACTTTACTATGACCAAAGCTTTTTGCCAGAATAGTTTAGAGATTCTCTATATTTTCACAACTGCACAACACAAATAGTTTTAGGTTTTTTCGTAATGATTTATTTATTTTCCATTTCTGCCTTTTTCGTACGAAACATAAACTTCGTACGACCCGAAAGCGCCATCAAAGCGCTTTTTAGTAAGAACGTACACCGCGTTTTGGTTTGGCTATCTGGTTTATTTTGCTTTCGGTTTGTTTCACGTCGAACACGCACTAACGTTACGAGACTTTCGTCTCACTACAGAATGGGGGCCACTACATGATCGCGCGCGCGTGACCCACAATTGATCAGCGTTCCACAATACTACAGGCGAACTAAAGCAAACTGAGAACACAACTATTTCGTTACTACTGCGTATTTCTATACTGTCTCTACTGTCGTATCGCGTCTAAGCGGCCACCCTAATGCTCACACGTCGTCGGTGGCAAACATTATCACTACGGTTATCACTACTACGGTACGTACGTGGCCACGGCACGGCTCGAACGGGTATAATTTTGCTAATTCGAGAAAGAAAACCTACGTGAAGCAACATCGACATTAACGGTGGCCAAGCGAAAGCAAAAGAATTCGGTCCAAATTCGGTTTGGGTTCGCGCAACAATAATCCCGATTCCGAGTGTGTTGCGTGCGTGTCCGCGCAGCAGCAGCAGAAGCAGGTCCGGAGACCGGCCTAAGTCTTAACGTCTAAGCGCGCACATTCATCACGGCTAATTGTAAAATTTACTTAGTTTTGATTTGCATCCCGTGCCGCAAACGGTACCGCCGAGTTTAAAATATCAGCTTCCAGTGTGTACCGACGGTTCCGGCGCGGAAAGGCTTCCACTTCCCATGCTAATCCGTTCGTCGAACCGAAAGCCTTCACAACAGTGAGTGAGAATGCAAAAACATCTTCGCAAGCCGCTGTTCCGTGCGCCGCCTGCGGATCGGGGACTCTCCTCTTCTCTCGCGGTACTAGCGGTGGCGACTTCGACGGCTTCTTAGACCCTCGTTGGTGGAGTGCCCAGGAACGGGATGCGTTTCGGGCTCGGAGTGTTGCTGGTCCACTGGCGAGCACGGGGCGCCTGCTGCTGACAGTCGGAGTAGGAACGATCTGTCGGCCAAAAGGAAGAGGATCGATTATTAGAAGCGATCTTCACCGCGTCACCGACCACCGCTCTGTCTTACCTCTGAACTTCATTCCCTGCGATTCGTTGATGATGGCCGCCAGAGCCGGATGCTGCTGGTAGCGTTCCCGGGGCGTGCCAGGACCGCCGCCGCCGTTGCCATTCAGCACATTATTGTTGACGCTATTGTGCTGCTGTGCGCCGCCGCCTGCCGTGCTTCCGCCGTTGTTGTTGTTCAGCCCATTGAACTGTGCCTGCAGATGGTGCAGGTTTCCGTTGCTACCCCCGGTTCCACCCTGAGGCTGCAGATGATGGTGATGCTGATGGTGCTGGTGGTGATGGTGATGATGGTTCTGCGGTTGATAGTACTGATGATGGGTAGAAGTGCCGCTGCCGGTGCCAGCGCTGGTGTTATTGTTGATGTGATTGTTGTTGCTCGGGGTGCTGTTGCTACTGCTGTTGCTGTACTTGTTCTGCTCGAAAAACTCGGCCCGCACCGAGCGGATCGAGTTTTTGTTCTCTTCGTTGTTCCGCGCCCGCAGTATCTTCTGCTCCTGGACGCTGTACCTGCAATCGGAAGAACCATCCGACGTTAGAGGCTAGATTGGGGGCACTAGAATGCCGAGGGGCTTACCTTGAGCCGTAGCTATTCAGATGGTTGTTGTTGCTAGCGGCACCGTTGCCATTGTGGCTCACGTTGACGTACCCGTGCCGGATGCTGCTGGCCGGCGACACGAGAGTGCCGCGCGACGAGCTGATGCCGGTGTCGGTGGTCTTGTCCTTGCCGAGAAAGCCGGACCCATGCGGATGGTTGCCGTACGCTGACGCGAAGAAAAAGTTGTCCCGGCAGCTCGAGGGGCGGTGGGTAGACGGGGGCGTATCGAGCCCACTGTCACACCCGGCGTAATCCAGATCGGTCAAAACTGCAACGACGGTCAGCAGGAACGTGAGTATATTCTGGGATCGCGGGATGGAATCGGGCCATACTTACAGGAGTGGCGGCTACTGTCGTTGCCGGCCGGGCCGTGCGGTCGGCGGTAGAGATCCTCGTGATCACGGTACCGGCCGCCGCGCCGCAGCTCGACCTCTTCCTCTTCGAGGTCGTCGTTCAGAGTGTAGCTGTGGTTGCCGTTCACGAAATTATCGGCCAGCTTCTTGAGCGGCGAGTACGGGAATCCGTTGTAGAGGCTGCCGTTGTGGCTGCTGTAGCCGTTGCTCGAGCTGCCCGACAGGTTGTGGCGTGCGTTCGGCACCTTCTTCGGGGTCGAGTGGTTCGTCAGCATCCCGCCGCACAGGCCGCCGCCGCCGCCGTTCTCGTTGATCGAGCTCAGGTCCGGCACCGAGTCCGACAGCAGGATGTGGTTGAAGCGCTGGCCGCCGATGCCGCCCTTCTGGTGGCGCGACATCAGCCAGTCCTCGATCGCGCCCGAGTAGGTGCCGCCCAGGCCGAGGTGGTTGCTCTGCAGCGACGCGGCCGAGACGGGGGCCGCCAGCGAAGCGCGCGATCGTGGCCCTTGCGTGAGCCGAAGAGCACGACGCCGCTCCTTGCTGCTGAGCGTGCACTCCTCCAGCAGCTCGAACCAGTCCTCCAGGCCCTGGTCGCCGCGCAACAGGACACGACCTTCTCGCGACCCGAGAAGCAAGCCTATCGCGCTGTACGACCGCCGGTTCAACCACTCCACCTTCTCCACGTCGACTAGCTTGATCTGTGTGACGGGACGGGATGGGACAGCGAAAAAGCGAAACGCATTAATTCCAATCGCAACGAACCCCGATCCGACAACAATGTGACTTAATGACGACCCCCCGACTTTCACCCGCACGGCACGGCGGCGGCCATCATTTTTAGTGTTTTGTTCAATACTTTTATTGGTGACTGGTTCACCCATTTTTCGTTCCGGTGGCCATTATCAGTTTACGGTTATGTTATGATTCTCTGTTCATGTTTTATGGGCACTTTTGGCAGCAAGTACACGTTTTACGAGCAGCAGCAGCAGCTCCGGATATACTAGTTTCGGGCGCCCGCCGTTCGGTGTGTCTCGCTTTTGTGTCACGTCACGTCGCGTTATCGAACAAATGTGGTTCACCGTTTTCGAGCCGGAAACCGGAAACAGTCCACCGACCACATTTTCTTAATCAAAAACTAACTCCCGACAGAGTGTGGTCGGAGACAAAACCTCAAACTCAACCTCAACAGTTCGGTTCGGTTGTCGGAGGAGGACGGCCGGCAAAGGAGCGCCAAGGCTCTAAATGCGCATCCCCGGACAACGGAAACACCGGTCGCTTTCTTTAATTTTCACCGCAAGTCCAAAGTTGGCTTTTTTTGCCTCCTTTTTTCTAATCTAAATTGTATTGTGTCAAGAGATTATCCTCTCGACCCGGGCCCGGGGGCGGTGGAATTCGATTCCGGTCGCCCTCCGAGCAGCATCCGTTGCGTCCGTAGGTAGCCCGGGAAAATCAGAAAACCCCTCAGAAGTCGTCGACCACCACCACACAGGGCAAGTCGTCCTGGGGGCCGAGATTGTAGTTCCTTTATTTGGTGTGGTGGGAGCCATTTCGTTGAACGACGGACACAAGCGGCACAGAAACCGGGTGCCTTGGTTTGCTACGTGGTCAGCAGGAAGTAAACCAACGAGGGAGGCAAGGGACACCGGGGGGGAAATGCCTTTGTAGTCCCAGAGCCCGATGGGAAGCGATGTTCGGGACGGAACAGGCACCGCGCGGTGGTCTGCGATGATGAGCGGCCGGAAATGGCGAAGGCAAAAGCGAACCAAGTTAAATAGGATACAGTTCCGCAAAAATCGGCACTGTAACTCCAGCCCAGAAATGGTTTCATGAATAAATTCCTCATAAAGGTACCGGGGACCCGTTGTGGTTTCCCGAGAATGGGTCCCGAAATTGGGCGGCTTTTCTAACGATGAATTGGCTCCACTTGGCACAAAAGTCAAGAACCCATTGTCCGGGAGCCGTGTGGGATCTGGAATGTTTAAGTCAGGCCAGCACGTATAGAGCCAGAGCTCCGAAGCTTCGCCATCTCTGGAGTTGGGATCCACCAACACACGGCCGAACCGAACGATTACCGGAGATGTCCCCAGGTATGTGACAGGAAACCACGTAAGACCCAGAAGGAACGGGTCCGCCCGACCGCTCCAACCACACCGATGAGCAACGTGATTTATTATGTGAAAGGTAAATTTAAGACACAAAATGAATTGATCCTTGAATTTAATCCCTCGTACCGTACGGTTGGGGTTTTTCGGTCACGAGTCCGGACCGGATTGCCCAACCACATCACGTACCGAGTAGTGCACCTCTATCTCTCGACTCTACGATCTGCGAGTGCCTGGAATTTGCTTTCTAACCGTAAATTTTAATCGCACATAAGTCATTTGTTCAATTGTTTCTCACAACTTGCCGCCAGTTTTTATTCTTGCCGATGTCGCTAATGTCGCGCGTCTTGCAAGGATCCCACCAGGTACTAGAGACACGGCAAGGTTCGATGTGTGCCGCAGACAAATTAAACGTAGCTTACGGTCCACGGTCGTCGATGAGACAAATGACATCGCGTGAAAAATGACTTCCACCCCGGGAAGATAGGGACCACACTAAACTGCCTTGCGGGACCCACCTCAACTGCGGACGGGGTGTGTCTGGCAAACTGCCAACCGCGGCGAGTCGGTGTCGGACATCCGTGACAGTTTGTTCGATTGGCAAAACGTGTCATTAGAACCGTGCGATGTCCCTCGGGACACTCAGTTCACGTGTTACGACGCGACGCAAGAAAAGACCCGGCGGTTTGGAGCTGACTCGGTAATCTCTCCCCAACAGGGATGCATCCCAGCATATCGGACGTTTGCGGTCTCGGTTCTGGCAGTTTGGAGGCTGGAAACAATTATTGTGTAACGCCCCGTTTGGTTAATGAGTGTTGCAACCGCAGCGTATTTACGAAGTGAACGTTCAACGAGCGGCCACGAGCTGGGAAGTAGATGATATCCATTCCGCGATTGAAAGTAATGGAAACTTGGTGGTGTAATCGTGCAAATATTACAGCACGACTGTGCGTCTAGTGTCGCAAATTGTGTTCCGCGTGGAATCGAACCAGAATCGGCCAGAACGCGGTCGCTCATTGATGGCAGAAGGTTCGTGTCGGAAACACGAGTATAGAAATTGTAACGAGCAATCGATTAGATTCCAACCATTTTGCCCGCGGAATTACTATTCACTCGGTTCGGTGAAACTAATTTCATTTGAGCGCGCATCTGTTTGCTGTGCAGGCACCGGAAACCGGAAAACGATTTAGATTGATAAAGCCTGCTAAATGCACACCGTCCGATGGTTGAATTAGTTTCATGAGGGAGCATCTGTGGGAGCTTCAAACGGTAGTGTAAACTTTAAATCATAGACCTACGAATCAACTCCGACAGAAACAGGCATCTCTGTTTCGCTTTTAGGCCTTCAATGAATCGTTTAAATATGAATTATTCTTTTGAAGCATTACGAATTAATTTAATTCAATCAACACGTTTAAGAGAGTTTCTGTTAGTGATATTTAAAATAATTTCTTTTGAAATTTGAGAACACACTTTTGAGTTATGAGAACGTAGTGTTAGGTAGTTATAGTCGTGCTGGTCAAATTTAACGCACGATGATTTGCTTGTTGAGACCAAATTTAAAAAAGATCATTCTTCTCGAAATTTTGTTAGTTTCGAAGCCAATACAGTTTAGTAATTTTATTACTGTTTTAAAACCTGCAATTTGAAGTTGTTAATTGGGCACCGAATAAGTACAACCTGACAGAGTTCCTACGCAGTGATCCAGCCTCCAGAAACGACCCATTAGTCTTGCGTAAGATTGAGGCTGATTGATCCCCGGTAACAGCGCACGTTCGTTCGTTGAGCGGTGCGTGAGAAAGCATATGAATTGATAATTACCATCAATGATTACATCGGTGGAAATTTGCATCTATCGTGCGTGACGTCGGTTTCTTCGCCCAACGTATGGTGTTGAGCACTCTTCAGGACCGGCTTGCGATCGTGACACACTAGCACGCATTGCAGATGATTGATGAGTTGATGGATTGAATTTACATTCAGCTAACGAACTACAGAAGACACGACAAACCGGCGGGTGTCTCAAGTCTCAACGATGCTTTGATGAGTTTGACGAAAGAAACGACAGAAATCCGGAAACGTTCAAAACGTTTCGCAAACAACGCGATGTAATTGCTACCGATACCGCATTTTCGCAACACACGGTTCGGTTTCAGGACGATTTTTACACACACAACCCGGGCGCGATCGGTTTGCGCTGTCACGCTCTGGGAAGCCAAGCATCCACAGCCGGCCATCCGGCTCTGCTGGAGCCGGATGTTGCTCTTAATCAAACAATTCGCCTTCGACGACACGCAACGGAACCTGATAAGACTGTCAATTTCGCTCCGAGATTGGAGCGCTTTCTGGGCTCCACGGCAAGAAAAGAAAACAGACGCGCACACACACACACGGGATGCACATGGGGTGAATGTGACGGGCCCGAAATCGATCTGCACACCGCAGACGGAAAACGGATTGTCACGAACAAAGGAACCGCGCTTGTCTATTGCTTACTTAAGAGCAAGACCGGCAGACTTCTGTCGCTGCCCCAGGGGGGGCTGCCGGCTCGGAAATGGTCGGAAAAAAGTTAAACAAATGGCTGCGATAGAATTGATTAACCCACCCTCCGGGTCGGAGGAAGATTTCCATTCCTTTCACGAGGACGACCGACGAGCCGGTGCGCCTTTTTCGGGGCGGTTCCGGCTCGAACTGCAGCCGGCTCGAAATGCTTCGATTAACTTCGATCACAGCTCATTGCTCATTCTCGGCTCGGCTGCCCACCGAAAGCGGTTGGTTCGGAAATGGCGAAGGATTTGTTGCTCCGTAACGCAACATCACCGCGGCGGTGCCACGTGATCGAATCCCAACCCCAACAGGACGACGACGCTGGGGCGCATAACAATTCTCGGGAAATGTATCGGGACAAAATTATTATCACCTCCCTCAAGGCTCCGATTAAGCTTCGACGTGGCAGCTGCTTCCGGTTCCCTTCGATGAAGAATAATACGGAGCATCCTTTTCTTCGCTCGGCTCCGAAGCGCCACCGAGAGTATGCTTCGCTGAAAGTCTCCCCAGTCGACAATAATAACGAATGGCGGGGAGGAGGACCCTCGGCGAAAGCTCGCCGAGTATCGGCCATCGGTGTAACCCATTTCGAGGAAAACGAGGCTACGTCGGACAGGATAGCTGGCGCCATTCTTTCACGCGGTTTCCCGGCACATTAGAGACGGCGGACGCGTTCGAATCCGTAGCCGAGCCGGGTTATGCAATCGAGATTGCACAACAAGCATATCGAAAGTGTCACCGAAGCGTGATAACTAGATTCCGACTCCGTTCGAGCAGCATCTAATCTGTTCGACAAATGGATAATCTGGAGCCCCAACCTTCTGCCGACCCGGCGGCTCAGGGTTCTATTTTATTTGGCCTACCAAAAAGGGCTGTCGAAACAGTCGAACCCGGGCCAACCTTTTGTGCAAATATGCTGAGCGAAGAGGAAGACACAAAACTAATGGTGAACAATAATCAAGAAAACTATTTCACACTGACACACACCGGTGAAGAGAGGGTCCCGGTGAATATTTGATAGAAGAAGCGAAAAGCCCTTGACACGCGGAGGGCATTCCGATTATCTCTGCCGAAGCTGGCAGGTCCTTCTCTCGGGCCGGCCCAGCCCGGCCTTTGCATTCGAATGTCCTTCGAGCGCGGCGCTCCTGTGGGAATTCATTTTCCAATCCCAAAACGGCAACGTGTGCCAAGCCAAGGGAAGCAGGGAGCCCCTGGTCTCTCTCTGTCGTGGAGTCACCTTTTGGCTCCTGACTCCTGCTCCTGGTGGTGGTGGTTAGGATCAAACGATGCTTGACACATTTTGAATTACCCTACTACTGCCTACTCCGGACTCTATTGATATCTCAGCACAATGCTCGGTTGCGGAACAATGCGCAGCAGCGCCACATAGCCATCCAGAGGCATCGCACAATGTGCTTATGGAGCCGCTGTCAACGGAGGAAAATAAGCAACGGGGCATCGGCACACGGAAGATGCTGCTCCGAAGCAGCAGCGGACCATAAACAGCAAATCAAACAGCAATTCGAGCTTGTTGTTTTGGAGGTATTTAAAACTAAGCTCAAAAACACAAACGGTGCCATGTGTGAAGCGGAAAGGTATTTAAAGCGGTACTAAAGAATATCCTTCAGAAGTTGAAATTGTTTCGGTTTTGTTTGTAGGATGTTTCGTACTTTCGTTGAGTCAATATACTCAGATATAGATTACGAAACACTCTTCCAAAATATTGATTGCGTTAATGCATTCATCTGTTTAGAACAAGACTTGCTCAAGAACAGATTGTAGTTATTCTTATTAATTCCATTCAAGGCATTTCCATCGCGGACAGACTGTGGCCTAATTGGAAGATGAAAGCTCAGCTCCATCCAGTACACTCATCGGTCAGTTACTCTATCCCTTTTCTCGCATCACTGCATTGGGCAACATAATTTATTGCATACACTGTTGTTGCAGTAAGCGCCCAAGACAGACAGAGGCCCGCGTCAAGTGCATTCTAATGAAATGCTAATTTGCTTTAGCTGCTCACCGGGTTAGTGTCAGAACCGGGTACGCTCCAGTTCTCCAGATCAAAGACAATCCTCCAGCGAGGGAGCTTCTTCGGAACGGTAGCTTCGCTTGAGGCGCAGCCCGGAAAAGTGAACGGAACCGAAAATTATTCTAATTTATCAATTTTCCTACGGCTCGCCCTGGATGACAAATGAACCATCCGGGACTCACGTTGCCCACCGACGGGGGGCCAGTAATTTATCGGATCTCGACCAGAGAGCTCGGTTCGACGGCTCTCGTTCAGACCGATACGTTAGGTTTGGCTTGGCCATAGAAATGCCCCCACGGGACTGGGGATGAAAATTTCACACCGACTCTCGGTCGGTGTCCATCAAAATCGATGACCTGAGGCTGTCGGGCCTACTCCGGCCCCGGCTGAGTTATGCGTTATTGAAATGAACATCGAAAAGCACTCCTTTTGCTCATATTCATCATCGGTGGCGCACACCATCGAAGCCGTGCGCATATTTATGCGTTCTTGAGGGACCATTTGCTGAACATCTAATGCGAAAGCCACACACACGCGCCACATTTGCGAAGGGGCTCCTCCGGATTTCTGGTGCGAGTTGGTTCCTGTGCCCTGCTAAATCATAAATAAGCACACACACACACACGCAGACGGCCAGACGTCGCACAGACGCCAGTAATAATTCGGTGACTTGTTGGCGGCGGCGCTGGCGTCTATGGCCTGCAGCCGATCCGCAACGCTCGATAATCGGATAACCGATGACGTCGCCGTTAGGAATCGACCATGCATGGATGTTGGTCAACCATTTTGTTGGCAAAATTTACTACCGATCGCGTCACAGTAGAAATGGCGCGGGCGTGAATGGAGCCAACACTCCGACTGCGTGTTTATGCTTTCCATTTTTGTTTCGACCCATTGCGAAAATCGAGCCCAGAGAGAGAGCAAATTTAGGGCCATCCCAAAATAGCACACACGTCTAGCATTTAATGGTCCATTTTGAAAGCATGTTTCCTAAACATTTGGTTCTCGCGGATCGCATTACTGACGAATTTGTGGGAAAATGGGTTAAAACCTTGGCGCTCGGGACCATCGAGAAGGCGAAGGAATGCAAAATGCTATCGTAAAATGAAATCATATCTTTAATGGCCACAAAATACCTGAAAATACCGCTCGACTAAAATGCAAATGTACTTCGGTTTCGCCTTTCGGAACGCATGGAAAATGCTTTCCAAACGGTTCTAACACACGAACATATTCTCCATTTTATTGACGGTCAATAAAACCTCATAACCACGGAATGCCACTACACTCCAGTAAACTGCTGCGCTTTGTCAACATTTTGATTCCATTACGATTGATAGGTGGAAAGCATTGGAAAATTAATTTGCAAAACAAACAATCAACCCAATTGTTGATTTGCGTTTGGTCCGGAACACAGATCGATTGGAAGGACGCAACTAATAAAACGAACCTGTCGGCCACTTCGATTTGAGGTTAACTATAGAGTGGGTTTATGATACGAATATACCCCGTTTCGTTTTGATTTACTTGTCTGTTTCGACAGTGACCAAGTTTGATCATATTGATTTGATTACGACAAAATGTTTTTATTTTCCCACACTCATCTTGAGTGAGACGCCCAACATAATGGTTCCGTAGGCTTCAATAGATCATGTGACCGCATCGAGTGCCTGAAACATTTCGCATTTTAACAGAAACCCTCACGAAAATTCATCTCAACGCCAACCACCAACAAACCTGAAACAATCGATTCCCTATTCCACCGGCTGAGACAGGAACCAAAATAATTGTGACCCACTATCGGTAGCGATTTGAATTTGAAGTCGGAACTAATTGCGCTGAAGTGTCGCCAGCTCCGTGCCACGTCATGTGCGCGGTTCATTAGGTTTAATTAGAATCATCACCGCGTACGACGAATTTAGATGTCAATTTTCAAATTCATCGATTATGGGCCTAGCTGATGAGCCCGGCAGCGGCAGCAGCAGCATTGTTTGCAGATAAAACATGCATTATTGCCGGAATGCTTAAGGCTATTCATGCTCCGACGACTGGTGGGTGGTCTTGTGTGGCGTGGCATAACGGCTGGAATTAATGCACGTGCCCCGGTCAGCCTGACGGTTCGGACACCGGCTGTCCCCAGCTGTGGGGCATCCGTGAAATCGCGCAACATTAAACATGTATAATTTGCACAACATACGATGGGGCTGGGTAGGGTGGATGACCACCACGGGTGGTACATCCGCGGAAGCCGCCACCGGAGAGAGAGAGGTGAGATGCACTGATGCGGACGAATTATGGATAAACAAATCATTAATTCGCAATGCGAGCGTCGTCACCGCGCGCCGCTCGTTGGCGATGAAATCAGAAGCATAAAACGGCGGCGTTTTTTGTTGGTTTCAATTTGGAATTGAAATATCCTCACGGCCATCGGCTGTGCGCGCACAGGAGTTTAATTGCAGCTGATGGGGGTTTTTCTGTTTTTGGTGCTGTTTGGCCCAAAGTTTTGCACCTGCCGCAGGGTGAAAGGCACATACCGACCAGCAGCAGGGCAGCATACCACACACCACATCAAACATATTTCACGTGCGCAATCACTTAGGGGCAGACGGCTGGCCTACGGTCGCTGTCATGCATCGAAGAAGTGAACGCGAACGTGTCCTGGGGCGAATTGATTAAGCATTCACAAAAATTAATAAATCATCACCCGCCCTACCGGATGTTTGCCCAACGGTCTGCAACGGTGCGTCTCTGACTGTTTACTTTCTTTGGCACCTCTCTGTTTTGGGAAGGACTTTTCACATACCATTGTGTCCGATGAATTGACTCATTAAGCATTGAGTAACTTGGAAGCTCTTGAGCAGCGTTTCGGAAACAAGTTCACTTTCCACAGAGGGCATTAAATTACGTTAAATTTCGCCAAATCGATCGTCCATCAACCACGGTTACCGCGGATTCGATTTGCCAACTAAACAGCACTTTGCATGATCAAAACAGGAACCGGGCTGCATCGAATGGAATGAAAACGAATCGAATAGAAGCTTAGTCTCCATTACTAAATCGATGTACTTTACGAGGGTGGTCTGAACAGTTTCCGACATGGCAAAGGAATTTTTTTGATTATTTTTTTCAACATATTCAGATTGTAACTCTAAACACTTCTCTACACAACCTTTGCTATCTCTCCTACAATTAATTCAATGGTATCTGGAACTATTTGGAGAAATTTAATAATGTTTTCGTTGATAGTTGCAGTTTTTGGACGTCCAGAACGTTGTCGGACGTCGCTTCTCAAGCTCTTTTTAATTTGGCTGTCCACTAGAAATATTTAATAACAGCTCGATAATCAACTGGCCATAAACTGGCAATTTGCACAAAAATACTGACATCACCTGACTCCAGCGATTATTACACAAAAACTACTCGTCCAACCTGGCTAAAATTCTGGTGAGTTACCGTCAAAAGATTGAAAACAAATTCACTAGTTTACATTTCAACAGCGTTGCCATCCTCATGGTGAATGTGGGAACTTTGCAGAACAATCTCGTATTTGCCGCCTATCTGATACATAATATTTTAAGAAACTGTTGTCCTATTTTGTAGATAAGGCCTCGTCAAAAGCTCGTCAGTTTATTAGTGCAAAGAAAAAGTTCGCTTTCGAGAGGAGTACACAACATAAAAAGAAATATTCTGAATTTTGATACATTTTATCTTACGGCTTTTCCTTTCATTATTAATTTTCGAGGCATGCAATAATCCCAGGCGAATTTTCAAAGTTGAATTTACGTTACTGAGCATTTTAATGTAACAATAAAAGCGATTGTTCAATTATTGTTTAGAACACAAACAATTCGTTTTAATACACAAAAAGGTGAACAAAATTTTTGTTTAAAAATGACACATTCCAAATCGAAGCGAAAGAGTGGCGTTCGAATTTTGTCCATCAAACGTTGAGCCACACGACTGTGCAAAGCTACTCTCTGCTGCCGCGGTGCAGCGTTTACCCTTCAATCGCTAACGCTAACGCGAAACCGGCACCGGTTGAAAATACTTTGATTACATTTTTATTCAATTTATGCAATAAAAAAAAAATCCGGCCACCAACTGTCAGGGACGGATGCTTCACATCAAAGCGACGCGGACGCAGGCCAAAGGCCACATAAAATATTCTCCCGTGGAGCCCGTGCCCCGAAGAGGGGAGGGGGGTTTCAATCGATCGCCGCCGGAAGTGCAGGATGCAGTTGCAGAAATTTGAATATCCGCCCTCTGAGGGCGTCCGCGCCTCCGGCGGCTTCGAGTACGTTGATGCTAAATCGTCTTTGAAAACCGCCCAAAAACGAGACCCCATAGGGCGCGCGTGGTTCGGAGGCCGGTTGGGGACCGGTTGTTCCGGTCCGGGATTCCGGTTCCGGGGCCAGGCCGTTCGAAAACAGGCGAACAAGGAAATATGTTGTGCAGCACCATCGCCGGATAGTTCCGATACGCCCGCCGGGGGTGGGCTTCCGATTCCGACGACGAGCGTCACCTCAAAGAGCAAAACCTTGTCCTGAAGCCGGCAGCAGCAGCCGGCCCACGGCTGAAAATCCCCGGTGCCACCGAGCGGGGCAGGAAAATGATTTTTCCTCTTCCACTGAGTGGGCGCCCAAAGATTTTGGGGCGCCGGATCGAGATAAAGTGTGGCAAGCTTCAGCGAAGTGCGGCAACAAAAGCTGCTCCTGTCGGCAGCATTTGGGGCAACAACGCTCAGTAAGATTGCGAGTGCTCGTAAAACTAGAGAAACAAGTTCCCGGACACTAGTGCCCCGAAAGCCATGGCAAGAACCAGGAAGTTTGATTTGCAGCATGCAGCATTGAGCATATTATGCTGGGGGCTCGGTGGTGACAAACGAAATACACACAATGTCTGCTTCCGTTATTCGGCGACCTGCTCCGGCCAGCTGCAGAGAGCTTTGAAGAATTTATTTTGCACTGGACCAAACGGATCGCTCTGTTGTTGCGGATCTAATTCAACACATCTAACGCCTTAGATGTTGCAAGACGAGTGTTCTTTCGGGCACACTACACTGCACCGGACACCATTTTTGGTGTTTTAAAATAACAACGAAGTACGTACACTTTTCTGCCGAATTACTGTCCTAGCCTCATAAAATCAGATAAATTAATTGTGTTGAAGCCGCACCGTGGCATAAATAATACAATCCTCCGCTGTGGCTTTCTTATTCAATTAATCATCGTTGCGAGGGCTGATGTTTATTATGCTAAATAATTAACAGCATCATGCGTAATGCTTTACCTGCGTCCCTGGGCAGGCTACAACGACCTGCCTATTTCCCCGTTAGCAGACCACACCAAACAACACGTCCACCCAACCGACCAAACCTAAAAAGCCACAAACTTCACTCACTCGAATCGAGTTTCGGTCGGTTGGGTGGCATCGGATGGCCGGCAACACATATTTTACTGTCTTTGGACAGCATTTTTATGAGAACATTAATTGCGGTGTCACGATGTCGTCGTGCAAAATGGATGGCAGTCATCCCGACGACGCGTGCAATGGAGGCCACCGTGCAATGTTCTGTTCTCCAGAAGCGAAAAGCAATTAACGAATTTTGCCCGCCGACGATCTGCGTCTTTTTATTCCCGTCAGCACATCGTATGTCGTATGTGTTCGTTGACTTTCACTCTTGATTAAATATGAAGTGCTCTAGTGCTGGATGGTACCATCTTGGAGTGGTCATTTAGTGGTCAGCGCGCGGTTTATGGCATCAAACGTTAAAACCGGCGGTACATTTGCCCGCTTTTAATTGTCACAGTTTTCATTTTGCTCTAATCGTTCATCTCTAAATACGAATGTTTTTTAACATCAATAAACCTCCCAATAAAATGTCTATAAAAACAAATGCCTTATTATTAAGTTAGATCTTTATTAGATCTACTGAGCAAAGGCTTATTTACTTATAAACAGTTATTTGAAAATTATGTAGACTTTAGCTTTGTTTTAATATTAATTGTATGGGGATTTCTTATCGACTAAGCGCATAAAACACAAATTCCAGTTTGTGTAGTTTCGAAAACTTCTAAAATAGATCACTTTAAAGTGGCTTGCAAGGGAATCGGATACATTCCCTTGAACCAAAACTTGACCCAAATGAGTTGAACCAGAACCAGTGAAGTCGTAAAAAAG
This sequence comes from Anopheles cruzii, assembly GCF_943734635.1. Classification (NCBI taxonomy): domain Eukaryota; kingdom Metazoa; phylum Arthropoda; class Insecta; order Diptera; family Culicidae; genus Anopheles; species Anopheles cruzii. The sequence continues at coordinate 60,267,011 of NC_069145.1, forward strand.
AACAAAACAAAGGTGCATAAAAAGAAACAACGGTAAAGCTGTAGAACAATCACGGCAAATGCGCAGCTAACGGAATAAGTTGTAAACTCAAAATTAACGAGCACGAAAGCGTGGAGGAACAAATCTTTAAATAAAAGTCCAACAATGAACAGCAAACAAAGGCGCGAAAAAGATAGAGAAAACATCGAACGATCCTGCGCCACATTTTGTAAAAGCGTGACACGAATTCGCAAAACTATTGCAAACTTTTTTATTGGTTTCAAGCGCCACCGTCACTGCGCCCGGATGCATTCGCTTTCCGGGACCGACGGAAGCACCGACGGAGCGCAACCGATTGGCCACTTCGGGAGTACCGAAGCAGTAGCAGCAGCAGCAGCAGCGATGTTTCAACTTTTCCACGGTGCTTAAGCTTCTCGGAGAAGCGCGCGCAACGGATGAGAAGAAAATCCGCCATCCACTTTTAAGACTCTCTTAATCTTGTTTAACCCTCAAAACCGCTTATCGCATCATCTTCGCCTCGGCCTCAGACCCGGACCATAAGGGAACGCCACCGCGACCGCAACCTGAGCCCTGAACAGCGTGGAGTTTGGAAAGCGTGAGCTAATTGGTAAGCATGTATATTTCGCCGTAACTTTCGTGTAAGGCCACTCCAGATCCGGGGCCACGGTTGTAGACCTCCTCCGTAGCGCCCCTAAGTAAGTCATCTAAAAATATGTGCATGTGATTAACATTCGACAGCGAAATTTACGACGCTGGCGCTCGTAAAACAGAACCAGAACGCGCACCACTAGCAGGACAAAAGGAGCCACGAGCCTTAAATGTCCCGGAAAAGCATATTTTCGCGACACCTCCTCCTCGTCGGCGGCCCCGCTCCGTCAGCGCAAGCAGTTGCAGCGGAAAATTGGCGGCTCCTTCGCGGCCTACGACATTTTACGACATGTCGTGTCCTTTGGTCCTGAAGTTGAGCGTGTTTTAGATCACCGCTCACGCTTCGCTCGGTAATAAAATCCTTGTTCGAGGGATTTAAATCGTTGGCTCGGGTCCGTGCGAATCCCTGCCAATCGGCAGGTGGCCGTCGCGGCATCAGCGGCCCCGTCCGAGACGAGATCCTTGGAGCTCACGCGAGGCGAAGCGTCGCCTTTGATGTCCTGTGGTGTCCATGGGCTTTGCATTGAGTGGCACTTTAATGAAACGACGCCGCCTTTCGCCGGGCGCTTTGCATTCTGATCAGCTTAAGTTTGTTCCCGCCGTAACTTGCGCCATGTTCCGCACAATCGTCGCCGGCGGTAAAGTGATTTGCAATGATGCGGTTCCGGGTTTTCCTCACTGTAAAATGTGGTGTCTCGGAGTATCACTTTAATTCAATTTGAAGTGAATGGTTTGTGACTGTTTAAAGGTGAATGTTTTGACCGTTCACCTGACCAAATAAACAGTTGCTGTGCTCCCTTTGATCGCTATTTTGAATATTTAAAGATTAAATGAAATTAGTTAATTATCTCTTTAGCTAACAAAAGTCACTAGGAGTGTTCGCCGAACTGGTGCGAATGTTTTCAAGACTGAATGTTTGCGAATGTTTTGCATGATTGAAGTTGGATTGAAAGTCAAACCCAACAAATGAAAGGAGCAACCAATAATCATTGATGGTGAAAGGCACCTTTTATGCTCGAAATAGTCATAATTTAATGCACTCGAAAGCACTCCGCTTACTGGCCACTGTTCAAACGTTGTCGTTTGTTGTCATTTACTGTAAGGAAAATTGTCGCATTGTTCAATAATTATTACTTATTGTACGTTAAAATTGGTAATAATAAAGTATTACTTTAAAAAGGTTTCAGTAAACATCGAATTTACCCCCGCTGATAGAGCAGTCGGTAACGCTCTTCGCTGTCAGCGCAGCTGGCCGTGGTTCGAATCCCGGGATCGGTTGTAACTCAACCGGCCATGGTTTCGATTCCCGATACCGGCGTGATAGGGGGGTTGGCGCGGGGCTAACAATCCCGCTCGTAAAAATGAAATGTTAGAGAGAGCACCAGAGATTAACATTGTCTCTGGTGCAGGCCAAGACCGCGCAGCGGTTGTAGCGCCAAAAAGAAGAAGAAACATCGAATTCGGATCAATAATTTGAGCCTGTGCTGGCTGAAATGCGTCGTCAAGTTGTTTAGTTACGCAGGAGCAAGTTATGGACATAAGCTTCATAACTTCAAGCTTGTTGACATTTAATTTTATACAGGCAAATTACAATTCGTGGAATTATTTTTGCTGAGAACAAACTATGACTGCCGTGAGTGATGTAGTCCAGTTTTCTACACTGCTTACATACCGAGATAAATGTTTACCATTCAAACTCCGGCGCCCACACGGAGATTGGATTGGCAAAATTTTAACCGATCGATTCGCGATCGAAACCAGCCCACCCGGCACGCGCGTAAGCAAATGGTTTCTTCGAAAAGAGATTAAACCAGATTTCGTCCGAGATGAGTAACGTGTTTGGCAAGCGCGGGATTGCTGGCATGCCGTAGCATGGACCAACTATACCACCAACAATGTATTTATGCAGCCCCCGGGTCGGACACACGCACGCAGAGAAGCGTGTGTCGATGAAATCATAAAATAAATTCGTTGACATTCCTGTTCGGTGACAGCAGCAGCGGCCAGCGAACTGTGGGTTCACACCCGCAACAGATGTGTGGGACCACACACACACACACAGGAATTCCATTCGTATGCAGACAGCGACCTCATTTGTTGCGTTTATGAAATTCCCTCCCATCTCGAAACGGTGCCGTGATGGGTGAAGATGGTTACATACTGATAGATGAGTCAACGGTTTTGAGGAACCTCTGACGACATTTCGTGGAATTTGGATTTCGATTTTCGACGTAAAACGAAAGAAATCTTCAAATAAACTCAACTATCACCACATTCCCTATGGTGATGGGGTTTTCGCGGACACGTTGGGTTCGATCCCGACTTCCGGACGCATTGATTTTACAACATACTTAACAGACCTGCTGAACACCAGCCCCAGCATACCAAACCGTCCAGCATTGCTCGGCGAACCGCATCATTACCTGCAATGAAAGAAGGAAGAAAATTTAAAGCTTTATATTAACATCATAATCGTAAAGTGGCGCCCTAGAAGGGTCCTGATGGGAACCGCGCGTTATCCTAATAAAACCCTTCTCGTCCCTCCCAAGAGATCGGACACGATCCGTGGTCGGATGCCGGAACGCCCCAAGAAACGAACCATCTCGTGAAAGACCAACACAAAAAGCGCCATTCGGTTCCGATTCCGGAGTCAGGCGGAACAAACGGCGGAACTGAAATAACTTGAACCAATCTTCCGAAGCTCTTAATTTAACCATGAATTTTAAAATAAAATCTCCCAACGACCACTGACTAGCGCACCACGGCTGCCCGAAACCCCACGGTGGACATCAATTCTACGTCGTCTTCATTTTCCGATTTCGGTGCTTCTTTCTTATTTCCCTCGGACCAGCCACGAAGACCCCCGCTAATCTCGTAGTCTGTGTGTCTGATTTTGCTGCGCTTCGATCGTCGGACCCGATAAGGACCCACCGCCCGCAGATCCTGGGGCGACCGGGGTTTAAGTACAGCGCTCTCGAGGAGCTCATGCTCGAATTGACACCGGAGGCCATATGGCTCCGGGGTACGTGGCTCGTGTGCGATTTTTCTCACAGCTTCATTCAAGTGCAGCACTCGGCGTCTTTCGCCTTTTGCATCTTCTGCTAGGCGGAAACTGCAAAACTAATTCAACCAACAGCCACAGAGAGCCAAGCGCTTCACGGATGGTCATACATTTTCGTGTCCGGAGTGGTGTCTCGGGGTGGTGTTGAAGGTGTTAAAGTTTTAAACCCCGCCGCCGCCTGTCGACGATGCGCTCGTGACATGTTGGGCAAGAAAATCGAATATCACTTCCCGTGCTGGGGTTGCTGATCTATGGAAACGAATGCAAACACACGGACACCGGTTTTACGGGTTGAGTATTTGGTTTTCCTCATTGTTAGTGTTGTATGGACCGTGCAGAAGCGCATCGGAGTTTTGGTTTTATTTTAAATTTATTATCCAATCTGCTCCTCGTATTTCTGTAATTTCGTTCTTCATTTGTTTTCCCTATTTCTGTGTATTTTACATATTTTTATTCTATTTTTATTACAATTCTCTTGCAAAACTACAAATGCGTCCTGCACGTGGAAAAGCATTCTAAAGAGTACATCTAACCTAAAGTAAAATAACTGTTCTGATATTTTGAGCTTGAACACTGAACTCAGACCGAGCTGTGCGATCTTCACATTTACTGAACTATTTTCGGGCCTTTATGCCCGCTTCGATGGTGGCCAAACTGCAAGCCGACTTTGCGAAATAATAACAATTTTACGGGCCAATAAACCGGCAAAATTGAAACGTGCCATACGCGGGGCCCGAGCCGGCCTTTCCGAGACAGGAAGGACAAGACAGTGCCGCTGCCGAGCAGCTAAAACAAACATCTTGCCGTGGCTGCAACGCCGGGACACACACACCAAACGGGGTTCATCTTGATGCTGGCGACACTTGGGCCACGAACAAATTCGAATCGAATGCATTTCCACGAGTTTTGCGCGACAATTTTACGATGCACCCGACACACCCGGTGCGCCACGTTGTCCCTTCTCTAGTTTACGACTTTCTTCGACTACACGACGCTCTTGGCTCCGGTTAGTCAAACAGCACCGCACTTGCCTGTTTGAAAACTATTGGTAGCGGCCATAGTCGGAAAACTTCTCGTCCCGTTCCCGTTGCGCGTTTTGAAGAAGTTCTGGCAGCGAAAAGATTTACAGCACACACTCCAATTTACGAACCGTCCGACTGCGAAGCAAAGAATTCAACCTCATCTTCGTGCCAGGATTGGTGTGAAATTTGTTTTCTCACTACACGACCCACCAGTGAGTTTACGACTCCGAGAGGCTGGACCAATGGGGGCTGATGTGGGTATGATAAATGTGTGGGGGGAAGCTGTGACGTTCGCTGCACAAAAATGTTACTTCTTCGAGCCGAGCCGAGAGACACGTGCCGATCGATGTCCATATTTGTTTTGGGCGCCGCGCCGTGTTGCGGCTTTTATGAAGATGCACTTTACATTTTTGCCTAATGCCAACGATGGAAATAAAGTGCGAACAAGCCATGTTTGATCGCGAGAGCATCATCTGCTGAAGATGATGATGGGCAAGAGATCACTCCGAGAATAAATTTAACGGAATAGAAAGGCAAACAGAAAGGCTGAACATTCGAGCTGTTTTGGCCAGGCAATAAACATGGTAACATATTTTTACTTGGTTTCATTTTAATTACGGAACAGTTACAGCCCACGAGGCTCAAGGACTGCTCGAAGTTTTTCCGAATCCGAATCTACATTGATCGATTGGCGATGATGGCGATGAGTGTTTGCTATCGATGGTGAAACGAGCAAAAACACGGCACCTAATACAAAAACAAATCTAAAACAAAATTCATTTCCCGTAAAGGGATTCGAACGCCGATGCTGAACGGTAATAAGAATCCGGGCTTACGGGTCACCGGACTTTTTGCACCGATATTCAATTTCAGTGCAAAACGCATTGCATTCGGGTTTCGGTCGGGACGCTCGTTGGGCTATAAATTTTCGGTTCCCGTCTCAGCCGGGAACGACGGGGGCGGCGGCGGGAGATGAACCCGGTTCCGTAGGCCGGTGCCGGTGGCGGCCCAGCGTGATATATGGACACACTATACCGAGGGCATCCAGTGTTTCCGGCCGGCACACGGAAATGAAAAAATAAGGGAGACAGAGAGAAAGAGAGCGAAAAAAAACCGGGACGTTAGGTTAACGCAACCGGTGGCCACTCAACAAACGGGACAACGGCTGCCGCGGCCCCGGATAAATGTGCCAACCGTTAGCGTTTAACACCGAACGAACGCTAGGTGTGATAGGTGTGACCCGTGGCCGAGAAAGAGGAATTTCGAGCGGAATTTCGAAACGTGTGCCCGAATAATGTCCGACCCGGGATTGAGGCCGGGTTGTCGGCCAGAAAAATTATGTCCACCCGCAGCGATGAAATTAGGGTTGAGCGATGTTGCGCAAGCGGAACAAGTTCTACGGGCCACGTGCGTGTGTAGGTCGGCCGTACGAAAACATAAAAATTCAATTCAGATCAACGTTTCATAATCATCTTGCAACGGTTGTAATCGGAACCATGCCGCGGGTTAAGCAAGTGTGAAAGAACCATGGTACGATCCTTTGATGGATTTGAGGCCATTAGCTGGTTTGGGTGTTTGATTAGTACAACTTAATTGATACTTTGTAACACTTCCCTTAAACACCTCAAATTATAAAAATACAATTAAACGAAGGAACTTCCCGCTTCGTATCCGCCCAGCGAACATATCGTTTTAATGGAATGCAATTAAATATGTTTCAAAAAATGTAACAGAAATCCTAGAACAGAGGTTGCCAATTAAAACCCGTGCCAGGCCCGAGAGTATGGGCCATAAATTGCGGATGTTTAAAAAATATGATTGTTGAATAATGTTCGGCCCCGCGGTAGCGATTTAATTATCCGTTCCGCGTGATCTGATTGCAATTTGCTGACTCCGATCCTGGCGCAACGGCTCGGCCGAACGCTGCCGAGCACGTGTTAATTGATTGTCGGAATTATTTTGCAATGCAATTAAGGTGACCTTAACCGGCGATTCTAGATTTCGAAGGTTCGAACAGAAAAATGGACATCTGTTTTCAGCAGTAGCCAGTTAGTTTTTTTTGCAAAACGTACCAAAAAGGAAGCGTTTTTGGCTAAATAAGAAAAACTTGCAACCTTGCAGATTAGCATAGTGGAATTGAATTAATTTCGGTTCGGTTCCGGAGCGAGCGGCTGTTCCGGTTCCGGTTGCGGGTGCGCCGCACCCGGGACAGATAATCCAATCCGTTAGACCGAAGCAATTTGTGTGGGGGATCCATTCGCTAATGAATTTACCTCGAGAGTCAGGCCCCTGTCTGGCACAAGGGCCATTCGAGGCGCCATCCTTAAACCACCACATGTTACGAGCTCGAGCATCAGATGGTCAGCGAAAGTTTTGGCCACCGTCGGCGTACGTGCGCCGCACACGGCATCGTTGGGCTGACCAAAAAGGCTCTCTTCCGCCGTGTCTCGGGACCGAAAATGAAACTGCTCGACTGCGCTTAAGTAAGTGTTAGCAATTAAGTTTTATGAAATCCCCCGGATAGACGAAAATCTGCCGCCGAAGGCCGGGCGCACGGGAAGCACAGGAAGCGCCGAAAATAAACTAACATCAATTGCATTGTTATTTTCATTACATCGACTCTGCCTGGTGGAGCCGCGATTCGGGCAGCGATTCCAGTCCTGGCGAGAACCGTGCAGCGAAACGATTTGGTCGAGAAACTGCAAAAATCAAATGACAGACCCAATTGCTGTCCGGGGAGATAAGATATGGAGAGCATTAAACATAAGTGCACTCCTTCACGGTGCACCACCATGTGCCATTGTGCACTTCATCCTATTCCCATCACTGTAGTGCTGCCAATGGCAATGGGTAAGGAACTCTGTGCAGAAACCGTTACAAAAGAGAGCGACTGTAAAGTAATAACCTAAAACCACTGCTGCTGCTGCTGCTGCACCACCGGAAAAGCGTCTAGATGCGTGGCGAAGATACGCCGCCAAGAGATGTTTCGTGACTCAATTTTCTTATACGATACCCACCCACCCACAGCACGGCCCCCAAAGTCGATAAACAATGCAACATCCGCAGCATGCACCCGCCATAGCAGTTGCGAATTGTGCGTTCCGAAGGGCGTTGGCAACCCAGCGAATTGTGTACCATCGTTTAGCAACATGCACTGCACCGCACACAGCCACCCAGAACCCTCTTAGCAACAATTTAATGCACCCATGTCGTTTCTCAGGAGTGCTGCTCGTTACGAAATTTACGTTCCAGTGCAACGGAACGCCACTTCGCGCTGTATCTTTGCCCATCTTCGACTTAATCGCCGACACGCACAGCGCTCGTAGACGCTATAAGGCCGCTCGGCCGAGAGGCTGCCATTTCACAACAACCGAAAATTTGTTCACCACCAGCAACGTGAAGAGAGTGTTGAAATGTGGGGGAAGCGGGCCGTGGGGGTGCGTTCACTTATCGTAAGATAAAGGGTGCTATTGCATGCATTAAGCAATGCCGTCGTGCTCATCTCAAGCCTGCATCATCGCTCTATGTGGATCAGTGTACAAACATAATTTGCGCAGCGCCCAGAGAGTTTAACGTACGATGTGTTAATTTAATTACTTCACGATAATCTCCGGCTCTGGCACTGCCGCCAGTTTGCTCAACTCTTTTTCTTTGGGGCACGTTCCAAAAGGATTTTGGAATGTTGTAATGTTGAAGCGATAGTGAAACCCCTCCGTAACGGAGTGAGACCCTGATTTTATCGAAGGCCACTAAGTGCTTCTTGCAGGCTAAATGAGACAGATTTTGGTTGTAGAAACATTCTGGTGTACGATAGACCATAAGACTATTTCGGAAAAGAAACCAAAAACATCATCATAGCTGGGGTATGGGATAGAAACACGATGATCTTCAAGAACAAGATCTTCTCCCTCGTTCAGCAGGAGCGACTAGTTCCAAATGCTGGTGAGGTAGTTGGCAACTATCAGGGAAGATTTAGAATAGGAAAGTCTACCACTGGGGCAGATCGAGGTGTTGAAAAGATCAATGAGTTTCGTACAGACACTTGCAAACCTCTTCACCAACTTCAAGTTCAGAATAGCCAGAGTTGAAGGCCTAACTTGCCTCCTCTTCAATATCTCGCTGGACCGAACCATTCTGGACTTTGGAATGGAGAGACCTCAGGGACATAGTCTATTAAAAGTCCAACCAGTTCCTGACCTATGCTGATGACACAGACACTGTAGGTCGAAGGCTCTCCGATGTAGCTTAGGCTTACACTAAGGATTGAGCAGGTTGCGGATAATCCTGGTCTGCAGATAACCAAACCAGACCAAGAGAGGAAGGAGCTCAATTTTTGGCCCATATGTGCGGAGGGACAATGGAGAAGCCACTACAGCAGTGAGCTCTACGCCATGTACCTAAATGTCGTGCAGCTTATACGTCTTGGCAAACCCCGCTGGGCTGGTCATGTCATTAGAATGGCGAAATGCTTCGTTCGCCAATGGTAGAGGAATGCCCTATTTGCAGGGGTGTCCCAAAATATTGTAAAACATGTTATGGGACCATGAACTTGAACTACTACCCACCCGTAAGACCTCTCCTGATCTTGAAGCGTATCGAGCGCAATTTCTGTTGGTGGCGAGCGAAAGAACCGACATGATTATGCATTCTCAGCACATAAGTGTGTAGTTTATTTTTTATTAGTACAACGAGCTCAAGACAAATGATACAACATGATAGATTACAGATCCCCTCCAACCGCCGGGTGGCGCCAGCAGCCCTCCCAGTGGCTGATGGATCGCTTTTGCCTTCTTCCACGTTCCGAAGCGGCAGCCCCGGCGCGAAATGACCAACCAGGCCAACCGGGCACGATAAACGTGACGTGTGCATGACTTCACGATTGGCGAAGGACGCGCAAAGCGCGCGTATCGAGAACAATTGTGAGCGGTCATTATTTTCACAGCATTACGTCCACCGGGGCAAAGCGTGGTCGAGGGCCCTCGACTCGACCGGGCCCCCGGAACATCATCTGGACTTCAAATGCCATGCTTCATAATGCTCGCCTCACGTTTCTGGGCACGATGCTGGGGCGCGCACACCGATCGTTCCCAGGCCGTCGCTGCGCCGCGGCCGTCAGGTCGCGACGAAGTCACGTAGTGAATTTTTATTTCACTCACAAAATGTTTCGTCCCCCCCTCCCCTGTCCGGTGCCGGACACCTTCTGGCCGAGCGGCCCGAACCTGGAGCATGGTCTTCGGTTAACGGGAACTCCGTTAAGCGAGACGTCACCGCGCCGCGAAGGAGCGCGCGTGGCGCCCGAGAAAATCCAGGTCCGGGCGTGGGATATAAATTGCCAACATTAAATAGCACTCAATTTTCATTATCAGCTTCAACAACCGTCAAACGTGGCACACGGACCACGGACGGTGGAAATTGGCTACCATCTGCCGGACGGACCCTGGACCCTCTGGACGCCCAAGCGAGTCCGTCCGTCCGGAGCATCTGCCGGGGCCACGGAAGCCAGCCACAGCAAATATACACATTATTATCAGCAAAGCGTAAGAGAGAAAGGGGGAAGAGAGAGAAAGGATAAAGGGCTCGCGTCCAGGGCGATATAGGACAAGTCACGATGAGGACGCCTTCGCCAGTGCTAGACGCGACCGAATAAAGATGTGCGCGTAAACATGGGTTAAAATGATAAATGGCGATTAATTAATTATTAATATCTTGCCCATGGCCCTTCCGATTTCTTTTTTTTCGGTGTGGATAAGTTGACTGCTCGGAGTTGCGAAAGATTTGTCAACCTTTCTTGAAGATAGAGCACCGACAGCTCTTATCTATGGCACCTAAATCGGCTTTTGGAGCTAATGGTGATGACCGGTTGACCGCTAGGAACAATTAATACTGAAGTGCAAGACTATTTCCAATACTTCCGATAGACTACTGTTCAAGTTACAAGATTTTAATACAGTTTTGTCAAGGTGTATTCAAATGTATCTTAATGAAAAACTTTGTTTAATTTTGCTCCATTAGCCAGACAGGTTTTTTAGAAATTAATTTCAAAATTATTTGTACAAAGTCAGTCTAAGATGTACAGTACTCTTAATACGGATTACTATAGACTGGGATCGTAAACTGCAATAGACAAGTAGACAAAACTAGAACCTGTCTAGCTTCAAAAGCCGTCCTTGCGGTGCGCCTTTTATCATCGTGGCCCCACCAGGAGTGGCTTAAACAGGTTGCTTTCAAGGGTTGATGTTGTCGCGCCGGGAGAAATAAAAATCGATGTCACTTTTTCGCAAATCCCATTCGGTTCGATCTATCATTTCCGCCCGAGCCAGTGGAGCGTAAAATTTATGCTCCTCCACGCCAAACGATCGCAGCGGCAGCCACTTTCATAACCGAGCCTGGGTAATATCAGACCGACAGCTGGCAGACCGACGGTGACCGTGCGACGACGACTGGACGACCCGCGGCCAACTGGCAATGGGGATACCGGAATTCCATTATCTGCCGATAAAAGATGCGACAACCGCACGCAAACCACGGCGAAGAACAGAGCCGTCAGGACCGTCGGACGGGCGAAGCGGCAAGCGAACACAGCCGGTTCTAGCGCACGGCTAGCGGCTAGGGACGACCGCGAATGGGCAACCGCGAAAAAACAGACGCCGCCAGGAGCCAGGACCTCATCGATTACAGTAAATTGGTTAGCATAATGCTTCAATTTTGCATCCTTTGCCACCCGTTACCCTTATAAGCTCCTGGTCTGGGTCTAGGACTCGCATTTTTTTTTTCGGGGAGGACGACGGCGTCGACGACTACGACACCCGTCAAGGATGCGGGCGGCAATGGAGAGTGGAGCAAAATTACATTCCCAGCGCCGCGCGCTATCGCCGAGGCAATCGAATCAAATTACGCAATGAAGGAAATATATTATCCGCGCGCGCTCAGGACACTCAGAGCGACGCGGCAAGTGCTTAGTCAGCCAAGAGCTGGCGACGACCACACCGACGACGCAACAGCGATGTAAGATAACCGAGAATCGATTCTGGGAATGCAAATGTTCCGCCGGTCGGCGAAACTTTCTCCGCAGACACGCAGAGCTCACACGGGGCGCGACGCGACAACAAATTAGCTTCCATTCAGCATTTGCTGACAGCATCATTTACGGCCAAATGAGTCGAGGGTGCGCGCCAGCTTAAGTACATTTGTATCGTCCGCCATCGCCGCCAGTGTTTAGCGGATTAACAAGTTGCGGGTTTTTTTAATAGACACCGCCAAAGTTATTATTTCTGTAAGGAGTTGGTTAAATAACGTATTTTAATGCTTGTTAAAAATAAAATGAACACCCCGAGTGTCTGGAGCGTCGGAAAGTAGCGAATCTCGCGTCTGTAATAGAAGCTTTCGGTGAATGCTTTGCATAAGTTTTCGAATCTACAACGGATCATGATGGCATACATATAGAGATTATTTGGTGACCTTGACACGTGTTATCGAACAATAAATATTGATAAAAATTTTAATGATTGTCAGAATGTTCATGTTTTAAATAATTAATTATATGTACGTTAAATGCTAAATAAAGACAAAACAATTATTAAGATGGTTTTGTGTTTGTCGTTTTCAAACATTGATTAATAGATCAGTGATTAATATTAATCAAATTAATCGGACTAATAGCCATGAGTTCATCCTCATGGCAAAAGATATTTTTAAGGCACCATTACTTGACCGTTAAGCGGAACAATACATTATATACAAGAAGACCAAGTCTAATGGATTGCACTACAAACGTGGTCAATATTTCCTTAAGTCCTTAATCACACCTTAATAAGGCTAGGTTATATGGATAAGATCTTCGTAAAAACAGAAAAAATGCTATCAAAAACCAAGCGAAAACAGAGACCAGCATACCAATTTAAATATTTGAATGAATCAGCCTAAACAACAGTACTTTTTCCAAGCTGAGTTTAAAAAAAATCACCATTTTTTCATTTTACTTATCGCGTGCATCGATGCTGGCCATAGTACAGCAAAAAAAGAACAAAACCCTTGCGAATGCACTTTAATGAAACGAATAGAGCGTACTATACGACAAACGATCCACACACACACACACACACCGGGAGCCAGATGCCGAAAATTGGTTCCCTATCAATGCCGTCATGGTGGACCTCCTAGACGGTGGTGAGAGGTTAAACTCGTGAATATTTTAAAATCACGCACAAACCACGAAAATCCCACACGTACCCGAGTCCGGCCAACCGTGCGCGCCGTGCCGGGTGGTGCGTGGGTTTGGAGACATCCTTTTTTCGCCGCGCCCCCCTTTGCGCACGGCCCTCCGGACCCGAGATCGGCACGAATAATTGGACGAACCGTTAAACGACACGCGCGCGTGAACGAGAGCTGCTGAGCGCCGGGGCTGCGACGATGTGCGCCATTATGGCGTTTGATGATTGCAGGATACGACGGACGAACAAGGATTCGCGGCCGACCGGGGGCGAAAAAAAGCGGCGAAATTATTCGCCATCGAGTGGAGTAGCGCGAACAAAAAATGAACGAACGCGAAATCATTTTTCCGGAACGGAGGATCCGGGCCCGCCGGCCGAGAAGGCTTTTGTGTTGGATAAATACCGGAACACACGGGACGATCGATCGAAAGCGATTATGCGATTGTTTGTTGTATCAGAATGGCCGCCGATGCACGATGGTTTATCTAGCGTTCCTCCGTGTTTATTCCTTTCCCCTGAATCCTGAATGCGCTCAATGAAATCATATTTGAAAAGTCATCTGTTTGCTCGCACAAATCGAAGGCCGCGCTTTTAATCCGATTATGATTAGTTTTTGCCGCCGAAGCGAAAGCTTATCCGAATGGTAATTGAATGATCACCGTGCCGTGCTGCTGACAACGATGAGCCGCACACAAACTAGCTGCCAATCTGCCCTTGCAGCTGACGAGTTTGTCGTTCGTTTAGTAATCAAAATGTTTGCTGATGCATTCGAGAAGCTATCCGACAAAAGCCCCACTCGTAGAGATTGATATCTGACAGACGCTAAACGTTTCACGCTAAGGGCGAGCATAGTTTTTATGCTCCCCGTTTAACATGGAGCATCAGCTAAAAATTGGATGAGAAAAAAATAAGAGAAATTCACACAAAACCGTAAATTTGATTGACGTGAGTAGCGGTTTTAGCAGCGACCTGGCAAACAATTTGTTAATGAACGCCACCCAAACACCCATTTGTTTCCATCCCTCGCAGCCTTTCTAATGAATGTGATCTTCACACAACCAGCAAAACTCAAAACAAAAAAACATTGTCCGAAGGCGTCAACATAACAGCCAAATGGTGGGAACTAATTTGGACCACTTACGGCGACGCGGCCGGTATTTATGTTACGCTCGCCACAGTTCCAGAGCATCCAACACCACCAACACACACAAACGAGCGAAAACCGGTTTAAGGCATCTTGCCGGAGCCAGCATAAGTGTTGAGGAGGTGTTGGCGGAGTCAAACATCGTTGGCCAAATGCACTCTCCACCACATTCTCTGCGCCATTCCTCGCACACTCCGATCGGAGTCTGTCCGTCTTGTCGGATTCCCATAACTCGTAAAAGACCGGGCACCACAACACTAGAGTTGGCGTCCCAATTGGACCACCCAAATTTAACGGAAATCTTTGTCAAGCCACAACCAGCGACTGCCTGCTCTTGCCTGGTGCCACGCTCCAGTCCGCCCCATCTTATCTGCAACATGGTCCGGATTTCCCTGTTCCGTTTTATTAGTTCCATTCTCTTCGGGTTACTTTCGGGTTTTAATGGCCAACAACAGTTTGGTGGGGCGGGTGTCAGGCCGGAAATTCGTTTCATTTCCAGGTCCGGGGGTCAATATGTCACTGGTGACCAACTTGGGAGCAGTTTTCGAGACTTACTTCAATATTAAACCTATCAAGTCAACAACGCACGTTATATGACATACTGTTTACAGAACTAGTTGGAATACAGAACTTGTCACGAAAATTAGAACTTCCCGGAAAACCTCGGTGGCGTAGGTCATAGAAAATGCGTCACCATCAATCGGCCAAGGACATCGGCCGCGGAAGCGGCGCCTTTTGTTGGGTGAATTATTTTAACGATTTCCTTTTGCCACATATTTTATTAAGAACAATTACGAAATTAGACTAAATATGCCCAGGGCCAGGCGCTGCAGCATAACCCCGACGAGAATATGTGCCCGGATACCGCGGAGGACCGCGTCGGGTAAAGCAGATCGGAAGTGCGATTACAGCGCTAACCGCGAACGCGTGGACCGCCAAGAACTTCCTTCCTCCCGAAAACAGTCAGCACATGGCGGCGCCTCCGTGGCTAAATGGCCTGGTGGCCTCCCTTGCCAACAAACTCCGCTCCACCGGTTCACTATCGGTCATTAGATGGGCGCCGAACGGGCTTCCTTATGCTCCATAAACACATTGCCGCGCTCAGGGCTACCTCCTGCGGTCGGAGACCCCCCCTGGAAAGGCAGGTGTGCGAAGGCAACGATTTACTGTTTACTACACCCACCGTCAAACGGAAAAGAAAAAGGGTTCCAACCATCGGGTCACCAAGCAGCAGGGTCGGAAAACAATCATCACTCAGCTCCGAAACCCCCCGAAGGGACTCACAGATCAGCGGCGATAAGGTCGGTGGCACGCAAAATTGCTGACTACCTCACTCCACCAACAACTGGCCGCTGTCCTGTTTTGGCAGCAGTGGGCCAAATATTGGGTACACGTGGAACGGGAGTCGATCGATTCGATGTTCGAGTGGTTCGCCAGCAGAACTTGGTCCGAACTCGGTAGGACCGCCAGTCGATCGGAATCGTCTTCAGAACCGATGGGCAACCACAGCTAGTCTCAAGAAGCCACCAAGAAGTCGCTTCTTGGTTCAAAGCCGGTTTTTCCGTCGGATCGACTTGGGTTGCGGTTTCAATATCTGAGGCCCTGCTGCCCGCGTGGCCCTTCTTCTTCGTCGTGGGGACAAAAACGGCCAAGCGAAACAGGCGGCCGACCGCGAGAGAGGGGCCGATGGTTCGATGATTCACTCGACCGTAGAAAACCAACACGCTTTGGCTGAGCTCGGAAAGCCGCAGTCGCCGCCATCGACGCCGGCTGTCTGTCAGCATTAGTCGCAATTCACTTGCCATTAACGCCGTAATTGCAACGTTGTTGGTCACGACGACGGCGGCGACGTCGGCGGCGAACGGATTGCAAGGATACACGATATACGTGTAAATGATGAAGGGGTTTATTTCATCAAGCAGTTCCGAAGCAGGGCGAAGGAAGGCGGCTTTGGCCAAAATCGTTGGCAATTAGGGGCAGCGAAGCGTATCGTCGAGTGCACGCGCAGAGAGCATAGCGTACTCTAGTAACCACGGACGGGTTCAATGGCTTCGCGCCATCCGCCGGTGGCGGTGGCCGATGGCGCAGCAACAGGGTTCTGCCCAGGGGTGAGTGTAACTCCCACGCCCAGAAATGGTGAAAACATTAATCAAACGGCGTTCGGTTTATTAAATTTTTAAAATATTAAATCAATTTGAAGGTAATGATACTATTAATTACCCGCTGGTCGCAATTAAGTTCAATGCTTTTAAGGTAAAAGCTCACCCGTTCTTTCTCGGAATAAATGTAATTATCAGGTGGGTTTTCCGATGTTTGCGTGTTGTTTATAAAATTAAACAATAAATAATCCACTACCTAGAGACCTTTGAAAAATCGAGACACAATCAGCTTGAACGTTTTTGCAGGTTATTAATGTCTTATTAATGTCATCACTTTCACAGACAAAAAATACTTGTTTTTACTTGTTTTTTGGAACCGGCTCCGCCTTTGCAATTCTCTGCTTGGGCTGTATTTTTGTTTTGAGCATATAATAATGTATCCATGCTCCACCTACCAAGGTTGATTGGCGCCAAAACTTGGATTCAAATAATAGCTCCAACAAAGCTTAGGAAATGTTAATTCGAACACGGTTTTGGTTTAACGTAAGCAAATGCGGCAGCCAACGCGCGGACAGCTTTCTCAAATCTAGATGTTGATTTTAAATGTGACAAACAAACTGTCAACAGATAGCACACGAAATTCACAAGATTTTATTAGCTAGTGTTGCCATCTTCATGTTGAGGTAGGCAACATTTCAGTTCACCCTCGTCCACATAAAACACTTTCTGAATCAAGGAAAACATTTTTTTGGATAAAGCTTTTAGAACTTATTTCAGTTTATGAATTAAATTAGGGATTCATCTTTAAATTAATAGTCAAGCTTTTACCAAGCGAATCAAAAACAAATTTCAACCCTTATCAAAGCGTATCTTTTTACCAAAAAACAAAGAACATTAGAAAATTGGTACAAAGGATTCGCAACGGCTGACGCAATAATGTTATTATCGAGTAACAGAGATAAGTTCAAACCATTGCCGTGTTTAAGATTAATTGCTTCCGCAAAAAATGATTACGAATGGATGACGTATTAACACCCAGTTTGAACCCGAAACAGATGCAGCGATCTGGTAAATTAGCGTTCTTCACCCCACTAATAAAAGTAAAAAAAACGCATATTTGTTCTCAACAACACATCTTTCCTCCGACGAAATAACGACCACTTGAAAAGACCCACTTCGACACATCCCATGAATTGCGCACGGGTGTCAACATAAATCACTGCCGCAAATCGTCGGGGCCGAGGCCAATCAGTTGCATTATCAGCACCACGGACGATAACGAGCCGCCGCCCGAGGAGCTGATAAAATGTCGTTGACTAGACGGGCCGCCCGCTCTGGAAGAATGCACTCATCATCATGCTTCATGCTGCTGCTGCTGCTGTTGCTACTGCTTATCAGCAAGTTCGGTCTCGTCTCCGGCCCACTCGGGCTCGGAAACGCATTATGCGTTAGCATAATGAAATCAATTCTACGCAACCGAGCGAGCGGCCGTTTGTGCATGCGATTAATTTTCCCGGCTACCGGCCGGGGGGATGCAGGCGATGAAATTGGACCGGAACCGTCTCGGAAACGACCGGACGTCCGACGGATTCCTTTGAACTCTCGTGTGCTTCGGTTATCAAACGGACATGGGGCGCGCCGAATGGAGGCAGGAAAAAAAAAATGGGAAGACAACTCGCCCTCGGACTAGCTTCTTGCGACTATCAGGCCAAAGTCAGACCATAGTTGTTGGCAATTCGCCAACGGTGATGACCTATGAAACAAAAAGTGATTCATCAAGCTCCAAATGGCACGATCGTAAAAATGATGTTGATTCGTTGGCTAACTTTGCAATTGCATCGATACGCACAATAAACCACAAAAAGCGGTTACGAATATTATTATTCATAGCAAATACACTGAAAATGGAATACTTCCATTTTCTTATAAACAAAACGGCCCCCGCCATTCATCTTATTTTGAAAACCATTGTTTTACGTACAAGATACACATCTTCATTCGTTTTTCGAATTTATGCTCAACCCGCTCCATGCAACCCGTCTGGTGCAAAGCCGGGAGGAACGACTCGTCTGTGGGCCTGTTATGCAAACTACAGATATTTCCCGCGTGCCGGGCACCATTATGAGACTGGCTCCATCCCGTGCTCTGTTTGCAACCTTCTCTGCTCTTGACATTGGAAACCTATTTGGCTCCTTTCGGTGCAATCTGCATATGCGATCTGCAGGCGGCCACAGTTGGAGACCGTGGCTCGGTTGCATACTCGAACCGGAGGGGGGCCGAATGATAAATGCATGAACCGTTCGCTCGCCGACGCTCACGACGTCTCGGCTCTGCGTATGCTGTAAGAAGCGCTAGAAAAACACACTCTCACGTTGCAACTTTCACTGTAGCACCCGGAGCGCTTCCTTTGGCATCCCCGGCGCGCATCGGAGCGCTGCGAAAAAAAAGCCCTCCGTTCGCCCACACTTGCATCAATCCGGTTTGCGATTGCATCCATGCACGCAGCAGCAACGCGCACATTACATAATTTCTTCCAGCTGAGGAGCGTCGCCTGAAGGGCAACGATCCCGGCATAAACCCACACCCACGGCACACGGCACGGCACGGAACGGCACGGTGCGGTGCTTCTTCTTATCCACGCGTCCACACGAGGGGCTGGAATTGGGCGGAACGAAATCATCGTTTGTGGGTGGTTAAGCCGGTTATTTCGAATGCGCCTTTCACGTTTACCTACCGGACCTACCGGAGGTATCAACACTTAAAGTTCAATCTCCTTATTTGAGAATATTACTATCGAAAGCTAATTACACACACACAATAGCCAACCGAACGCACCAAGCTCACCTACGCATTATGCTTCGGAGTTCAAGCTCCTCAAACGGCTCCACCCATTTGTCGAGAGCCTCGACTGTATCGTCACTCGAAGCGCCTCGGAGAAGACAGACAAATATCTTCCTCGGCGCAGAAGTTACGATAGAATGGCACTTCTCACATGGGTGCCGAGTGCATTCGGCCGTAGAGCAGCATAAAACAAAACCACAAGAAAAAAAAGGCGAAAACATGTGTACGCAGAGCTGGCTCGGAAGGTGAGAAGGAGGACGATGAGCCTCTGACCGCCCCCGTCGTTTGCTTTGATAGCGTCAAATTGATGTTTGCCAATAAATAAAACGACGGAGAAAAGTAATAACTATCCTTTAGCCGACGTCGCCTTCGTCCGCGTCGTCGTCTCCGGGGCCAGGGTTTCAAGGCACAGAAATCGATACACACGCTGGCACCAACGAACATCCTAAGCACGGGATGGCAGGCTTACAAAAATGGTGGCAGCAAGTGTGCAGAGCTTATAGACAAGAAGTTAGTCGCAGTCGATTGCACGATGAATTGGGCGTACCGTCAGAAATGTATGCTACACGAGAGCGTCGTCGTTTAAATCGATCCGCTCCATCGTTCCGGGAGATTCGATTGTAATGTCTTGTTTTCAAAATATCAAATGGCGTGCCGAGCGATTTCGTAAGAATATGTTCGACGAAAAAGAAAGTAAAAGAAAATTATGTTTAGTCTTCTCCATTAATAGAACCGGAATTTCGGTTAAAATTGTTTAATGAAAGCAGAGCTGTGCATTATAAGGAGGACATCCGTTATCCGTTCTTTTTCCCAAGTTTTTTTTTTACTTTAAGAGGATATTAGGATAGCGGAAAACTTTCCTTTCCGTCATGTAATTATTAAAATTATCGAACGAAATACTTTTAAAAAGTTATTAGATATGTTCAGGCAGCACGAGAAAGCCAGACATGGCATCAACAT
Organism: Anopheles cruzii; assembly: GCF_943734635.1. Taxonomy (NCBI): domain Eukaryota; kingdom Metazoa; phylum Arthropoda; class Insecta; order Diptera; family Culicidae; genus Anopheles; species Anopheles cruzii. Next base: position 60,286,996 of record NC_069145.1, read on the forward strand.
CGCGAGAAACTTTTAAGGACCAGACAGAGTGATAAAATCGCACGAAAAACATGAAATGCTTACATTGTCTGCATTAAATCGTCAGTATAATATGTAGACCCTGCCAAACTGATCGTTTCGGTGCCAAAAGCGCCCGACTCGTACGTGCACAGCTCTCTCACTGTCGTCAGCCAGAGGAAGACTCCTTCCAGGCAGACAAGCAAAGGAAGTTGCTTCGTGACCCTGACGCGCCGTAGCGTCACCATCGATAATTCAACCGCAGATCTACGGTCTACGGTGTCTCTGTCTCAATGCCAAGATCGTGGCCGCAGCTCGCGGCCGGTCCCCGAAGTATTGCGCAACCCCACAAAACCGATGGCCTCAACTCGTGAAGCCCACCATCGGACGCCATCTTGTCTGGAGAGGGTTCTCCCCTTTCCGCGGGCCTATAAATATCGAACTTTTATCGTAAAAAAGGCTGGCCATTTTACACAATTTCACCTTCAGCAGTAAACAACAGTGCACGGAGACGGCTCACCGCAATGTCACGCGAAATTCCCAGGCCACTACGTAATTTGCACTTTTCAGGGCTGGAACTCGAAACCGGTTCTTGTGTGGTGGCGCGTCCGGAAACCGAAAACATTTCCCGGCAGCCTGCCAACTTGCACAGGGACGTCGTTGGCTTGACGCCACTTTTTTTCCCGAACTCGCCGTCGGGTAACATGATTTAGGCTGGGGACCTTCGGAACGGGACAGAATGCGCTTGGCCCGGCCCAGGAAGTCACCGATTATCCAACCTTTCTCCTTAACCCCAAAAGGGCCGCACCGGTTTGGGCTCGGTTCTTCGATTCCCGGCCATATTTTTTGGCCAACGACGAATTGTGTTCTCCTTGGCCTTTTCCGGAGAAGCGGAAAAATCGATTCGTTAAACAACACGGGCGATGCGGACCAGAAATCTAATTTGGCAAGGCCGGGCCGTGGCTACGGGTGCTGCAGTTACTGGGTGATGTTTGGCGCACAGCACCAACTGCATCGTTCCGTGCAACCCTGAAAGTCGGACCAACTGTCGGGTCACGGCCGTGGGGAAACAAATTGAGAAGAACCCAAGATGCTCTCACTGATGATAATCTGATTCATTTATTTTAGTCTAAATCGATTGCTTCAGTAATAAGTCAGGCTGCAGTACGAGTGCAGCGTATTCTTTTGCAGGTTGCCGTTTGCACAATAATGCTGGAGCACACGTACGATGCTAGTCAACCGATGTCGGAGCGTGTCCTGGGGGACTAATGAGCTGTACGGCAGTTTCGGTACAGTCAATAGCCTTAAAATAAACATTCTTTTGCCATTTTTTAACTAGTCTGTTACAGGGCACAGCTTTTATAAAGCTCACTGAGTAATTTCAATGTTCTCTTTGTGGAAAAAGACTAAGATTACGGTGTCTCGTAGTCCACGAGGCTTAAATGGTTAATAAAATCAACCACTAAATTCATGCTAAACAGAACGGACCGACCATCCAACCGTGAGTGCCCTGAATTGCTCTCCAACTACAGGAAATGTTTAGCCAGATTTTTATGAAAGGAAAGTTAATATAAAAAACGGAAGCGCGAAAACCCGGAACCGATGGAAGCATTTCCATTTCTTACAACCCCCGGGCCGCCCGCTGGCGATAGGAATCTCAGGTGTATTAAAATCAACATCAGCCCGTTCGCCTGCCCCACGGTTTCCAAGGAATGCCTTACCTTGCGGGGTGCGTGTGCGCGAGTAGGGAAACCCACCGCTGCCCAGGAAAAACGGGAAAACTCGTTAGGCCTAACCATACGGTACCCCGCGCGTTAGTGGCGCCACCGAGAGCGGGCAACATAATCGCATTTGCAATATCGAACCAAACGGAGCCGAAACCGAAATAGTTGTTATTTCCATATCGACCTGCCGACTATTATGGGGCCTACCGCTGGGGTTCCTTCCGGTTTTCCGGGGCTCCGGAGCCTCCTAGCCGGAACCGGGAGCCTCCGGGAAGGGAAAACCAATCGTTCCGCTTAAAGCAACCGTGACGGTTGCCCAATTGTCATCATCCCGGCCGGGGCGCTGCTCAAGAACGCACACCGGAAGCTGCTGTCGGATCGAACTCGAACGCCGCTTGCTTTCTGCGGAATCGGAATCGTAAAAACGGAGTAATTCCCCGTTGCCCTCGAGCCACCTCGAGAATGGGTTTAAATGAAAAAGTTTACCCAACCAATAAGCACGGTCCGTATGCGTGTCCGACCGGCACCACTTCTTTCATCGACAGAATAGTCCACCATTTGACAGGCCGCCGGCTTCCGGTGGCGCGCCGCAAAAAGTGGGGCCTGCCAGGAGTCAGAGGCTGGCTGGCTTCTCGAACAATTTTCGCACACATATCGACACCGTTACTGAAAGGGGCTATGAAAAATGCATAACCGAGCAAGGCGAGTCGGCAACCGGAAGTCGGAGTGAAACAGGCAAACCAGCCAGCCGGCCGTCACTGCCTTCGGAGAACGAAAAAAAAAATGGAAAAACCGCTCGCAAAACTTTAAATGGATGAGCCATCAGCCACCCCGGGCCGGGTGTATCCTTAACCGAGCGGCGCACGGCACGGGCGGATCGGGATCGATCGCTAAAAACCCGTGAAAAGTTAGTCGACCGAAAGGAATTTTCCGTCCGCCGGAGCCCCCCTTGGGGCCAAAGTTTGACAAGTTTCGAAAGAGAAAAACTTGCCGACCGATTAGGGAGCGAAAGCGCTGATACCGCCAGCGCAAAGTAGTGGCCAACGCTATCCTGCTGAAAGGATACTTTGGACTTCTGGGTTCAATTTGCTGCTATTTCTTTATATTTTTTTTGTAGTGCTCAAGATTGGCGGGCCCAGAACCGGGAATTTGTATCGTCCTTCTTGTTATTATTTCATGTTTCGGTTTTTCTTCCCAATCGTCATTCGCGTCAATAAAACTTCCTCGACGTTTGACAATGAGGCGCGCCGAAGGCAATATTGCTGTATTCGCCGCGCCTCCTTTCGGATGGAAACGAACCGGAAAAGCGTGACACGGAATGTCGTTTATTTGACAAATTCGTCAAATGTCGGCCGCTCGAGTGACGGGCGGCCCGATTGAGAAATGAAGGTTATTTATAAAATCAAATCCCCTTGAACTCAAAAAACAGAATGGGGCAAGCTTTGTTGAGGGCAAGGACATGGGTTTGCATTTTTCTTTATCAAAAAAAAACTATCATATCGAAACCCTATACGGACTATAATAGGCTTAAAAAGGTACTTAAACCGGTACTCTTTTTATGGTGCTTAGTGCAGTGCATTTATTTCTACAATTACGCGGCACACGTACCATTATTCAAGTGAATGCGTTCATGTTGCCACGGCACGGCGCGGAACGAATGGCAGATGATAAAGTGAGCATTACAGAATAGGAGGTGCAGCTGCCGGGTATGACACACTGACACGACGCAGCAAATTCTCGGTCAACAATTACCCATCGTGTGCACCACCATTAAACGGCAGCTGAGCGTGCCGGACAGCAATCATTTTGGCTGGCTTACCGAAAACGAACCGCGGAGGAAATGGCGGTCCTCTCAGAAACGAGCGCCTTGAGCGTCCGGGCCGCCGGAAGAAAGGGCCACCGTACAGAAAAGATCATCAAGCAGTTAACGAGCGGCGGTAACGTTTATAAGACGGATGGGGCCGTAAATCGAAAGCGATTTTCTTTTTATTTTCCAGGTGACAGAAAGAAAAACGGAGATCGGTGGAGATGACACTCTTCGGTGGCCACTTCCAGCAACGTAAAGCACACCTGTGTGTGAACGCGTAAGCCTGCCCCGTCGTCGTCGTCGTCCCGGCCAGCGGAACGATCTGAAGCATCGTTTCTTTTACTGCACATAACGGCAATTTGGGACGAACGGCCGACCATCGCTGGCTCACATAATTAGCCCTTTTTGGACAGCAGCACCAGTGCAGTGGTGCCTTCGGGCCCTGGCTGGCTGGCCGGCCTCGGCATTGCATGGGGCTAATGGAAGGCTTTCGCTTCGCTTGGTCGAGGGTCGATGCACGGTCGGTATGGTCGAGTGGCCAGTTTGCACTCTAGTTTACATTAAAACATCGAGCGGACGCGCCTTGCGGTGGTTTAGGTCATTTGCAGACCAAGTAAGGCTTTACTCAAACAGTAACCCAAAGCACGTTCTCTATTTCGAAGCACGCGAGTTTGGCTTCAGTGAGATAACTGCAACAGAGGATGTTGTATTTATTAAATGGAAATTGAACTATGCTATCATGAAGCTTATCCGATTATAATGCAGTACTTTTTTTCCTTTCGCTTGTATGTGTCCACTATTAAGTACCTTTGATTGCTGTTTTTTGTCAGATTTTGTTTCTTAACCCCATACACTAAAACAATTACGATTCGGTATGTTCTTCAACCAAATAAAGACAATATATTGAGTGCTGTGTGGTTCACTTTTTCGCCGCTTGCTTGTTTGTATAGGTCACGCCAGCGCCCATGATCAGTGCAACGACCGTGAATCCTTGGGCCAGAATACGGGCACGCATCATGTATTGCGACATGGTTGACCGACCCCGCCGGAAGTTCCAGAGCCCGAAACCGAGTGCCATCAATGTGGCTGCGCAGCCCACGGGGACCAAAGGGTTTTCCTTCAGCTTGCGTGCCATCTTTTCCTTTGGTGTTTCTGCGTGAAAATCCGGCAATTCTTGGCGCACTTGTATCCAGTCCAGCTCTTCTTGCGGTGGTAGCAAATTAATCGGTGGTGCTGTGCTTACGAGATTCTTCATTATCGGTTTGATGGTTTCGTCACTCAGCGTTTTGATTCGCTCTGTTGGCTTTAGCTGTAAGAAGACAATGTTTCAGCCGACAGTTAACGACTATCACTATGTTACGTCAACGCTTACTAGATTTGTCGAAACAATGAGTCGAGTTTGTCATGTAAGGAAAAGAGAAAGAATATTTTCAGGGCACATTTTATTTTTCCTTAAAAGGGTTCCATAATTGTATTTATTGATTAATGAGAAACACCATTAATCATATAAATTGGATAATGCAAAGCAAAAAATGTGGTGCAATTTTCCGCTATTTCATCAAAATCAAATCAAATTTGTATAGTATTTTGTACGAACATCACGGTCCAGTACGCAACATTTTCTGGGTATCAAGAGTGTGTTCCATCGATTGCCACTTAATTTAATCTTTTGGCTGCAGCGTAAAACAGTTTTATAAAAAGACCAATTCATAATTGAAATCGATATTTACACGAAAATACTGAGGAATTACTAAAACATCCTCAAAGCAAAATAAAGATAAGCTTTAAAAAAAATAAAGCTAAAATTAGCTCCAACGGTGTCCAAGAAGCATTTATTATGCGTTGCTTCCGTATGGCCAAACACTAAATTCAGATCTCTACTGTCAACAGCTGAACCGTTTGAAACTAGCGATTGCGTTACACAGACGTCTGTAGTGACTTGTCAGAAATTGTTGGGGAGCTTGGTTGGGAAGGTTTGGCGAATCCCCTATATAGTCCCCGAACCTGACACCAAGCGATTTTCACCTTTCTCTCGCATTAGGCAACTTCCTGAGTCATAAGGAATTGGGATCAAGACAAGAATGTAAAAATCTTCGAGTCTACCGTTAAAATGTCAACAAAATGGTGCATATTTGAGCCAGCTAAAACATCTTTAAAAAAGTTTTTTTATTTTATGCAAAAATAATGGTTTCCTTTCTCCTCAACCTAGCATATCTCGAAATGTTCGTACGTGCTGTTAATAAATGATCGTAATGATGTTGCTAAAAAAATAAACTACTTTAAACTACTTCAAAAGCAACACCATCCAGCGTTACCCACTACTCGAAACGCGAAACGAAGCGACGACTGGTTTTTGAATTACGTGCGCAATTGCATTGCACCTGCGGGACAGCCAGCCGTAGCCACACAGCCTTTTGCGAGTTCCGCTTACTTCACGAGGACGCAGTGGCGTCAAGTTGCATCATCGTCAACCATCGTATATGACTGTGTTTGAAGTTATGCGGTTTTTTCAGCTACGCGAAATTTCTCTCTCCGAGCAAAACATTCGCACATAAACGGTGCTTTCGCGTAAAGTGCACCGAGCGCGAACCGCTGCAAGTTGCATTTTCTCACAGCAAAGTTTTGCTTCGAGAATGTCACCAGTTGGGTTGTGTGTTTTTTTTCTATCCTCCTCAGCTATCAGCAGCGAGATCAACTGTAACCGGTGGCCCGATGCGGTTTCGCGGTCCAAAATGCTACTGCTGAGGCCGCGGTTTTTGAGAGCATAAACGGCTGCTCGGCTGTGACGGTGCAACAGGCTGCATCGGAGGCGAACGGGAGAAACCCCCCCACTGGGGAGCCTAAACGCACCATCTACTACCTGTTTCGGCCCCCCAAACCGTCGGCGTGGAGCGAAGCAACCGCCATAAAGTTGTTTCAACTTTCACCCGGTCATGGTTCAGCAAATCCTCGACCGAAGACGGACCGAAGCGAGATGTTTTGCGAGGCAAACGCACGCAAACGCACCTCACTCGAAGCTCCATCTGGGCCAGTGAGTAGCTCCGGTGGTCCGGCCATCTTCACGTCGGTAAGGAAAAAAGCTGCGGCCACACGGAAGCGCCAGCGCCAACACATTTTGTTTAATGATCTGGTCCCAAATCTAAGCGCTTGCCCGATCGCGCCGATTTTGCTCCATCCAGCGAAAGAAGCCGTAATGAGCCGTGGCCCCCAATCTGCATGAGGCCGTTAATCTGTGCACACCGGTAACATCACCAACCTACGGAGAGAGAGAGAAAACGAAAAGAAAATCGGTGCGGTGATTAGTGGAAAGTTTAACCACAACCCATCAGCAGCAGCAACAGCTGCCGGCTGATGAACTGCAAATGTTTGACGCATCAAATTGGACAGGAGCCACCAGGGCTCGAAAAACACAAACGATTTAACGATGTGCCAGAAAAGGGTGGCTGGGGAGCGAAAAAGTTAACCCAAAAGTTGACAAGCTGATGACGAAAGTTTAACCTCCACGCCACGGTGCGGTTTGTTGCGCGTGGAGCATAGTTTTTGCCTCAATTTACATAAAAAAAAAGCTCACAAAAATAGTAATAACACGGCGCCACGGCCAACATCGTGCTTTTTAATGATGACGCGCACCGAAACCGCAACACACGCCGGGGGTGTGCGTGGCGTGGCTCCCATATTTACCACCGAGCGGTCGTTGACCATCATCGTCAGGATCCCGCAAAGAAAACCCGTACCGGAAACGGACCCCGACGAAAAAAAAATGCTATTTTATCCATAAACCCAATTTAAACTCAGCCCGAGCTCGGTTTGGTTCGCGAGCCGCAAACGGTGGCGCAACATTTTCCTCTCGTAACACATGTTTTTCCGGCCCTTTTTCCGGTGGCTTTTCCGACATGGTCCCCCGGTGGTGGCGGTCGACGGCCGAGGCGACTTTCCACTAACTTTCCCGCTACGCAGCGGGAGCGACCCTAGGCCCACCCGACGTGCCCTCTGCCGTACCGGAAACTACAGTATGTGACAGAAATTTGCGTCCTCCAGGGTCAACACACGGAAGAGAGAGAGAGAGAGAGAGCAAGAAAGGGAGCGGCGAATTGAGAAAAGTTTTCAAGCAACATAAGCACCACCCTCCGCCGGAATAGTGGGAGAAAAAAAAATATAACCTTGCTCTCCCCACCAGCGGACACCTCCCGGCGACCTCCGGTGCCTTGCCCAGCCAATGTCAACATCTTCGAGGTGTGTTCCTCGTTTTTGTTGTGAAGGCAAATGGTGTTCCAATTTTCTTCTGTGGAGGTCCCTAGCATAACGTAGAACAACCCCCCCACCGGAGGCAACCTGGGCACGTTGGTCGCTGGTTGGCCAAACTCGGAGAAGAAATAAATATTTGCTAAATTGCCGGCGAGTCAGTGCACAAACACGCACACACACAGCCCACGGTCCGTGTAAAGCGATACGGCTCACCGGGAAAATTCCGGGACATTAGCAATCCGTTAGCGCCGGCAGGACTGCCCGGTCCGGTAGGTCCTGGCCAAGCATTGCACATAAACACACACTCTCGTTTACACGGCACGGCACACGGAAACGAAAACCCTCTCAAAAAATACACAGGAAACGGGCAACTTTAACCGAACTCGTACCTTCTCTCGTAACACAATTCACTAAACTTGCCGCCAAGTGATCTGCTGTTAAGCCTTCGAACGCGTGTGTTGGTGTGTCCTTTCTTATCCTTCCTCGGCGGACTGGCCCGGGGGCCCGGCCTTCTTTCGGGCCTGCACGAGGAGAGATAGTTCTTTTTTTTATCGTGACCCGCTTTCTATTGTATTCGTTCTTGTGTTATTGTAAGAAACACGGGGTCAAGGGTTTGTGTAAAACCCCGGAGTTACGACCCGTGCATTGTGGTCAGGATGTTTGCCAAGGAACTTTAGAATTTTCATCAAAGATACTCTTTATTTATGCTTTGCAAAACATTACGCTGCTCGGTATTTATGGTTCTGTTTTGTTCAATGTTTATGTAATTTTGCTAAAATTAAATTAAAGCGTTACACCCTGTTATGGATGTTTCGTCATAATAATGTTCTGGACGCATTTGACGGATACCTTTCCCAGAAATGTCGTTGTTTGTGGTTTCTTCGACAACAGGTGTGTCAATGAATAAAGAATGGTGCTCTAAATTGTCCGAAGAATGGTTCTCTCTATCTTTAAGATTCTTTTTATTTTTATTAAATTCTTAAGTAAATAAGATTCTTTTTATTTTTATTAAAATCAGCTTTTCAAGGTGAAAAACTTTTTTTTTATTAAAATCAGCTTATACATGGTGATGGTAGCTACACGTGTGTCTTTCGAAGTTCCACTTTTAATAAAATTGCCAGAAAAAAAACATTAATCAAACTTTAAAGTAACAAAAATAAAAACAGAATAATTTCTAATATTTGGAGTAAATGAATAAAACAAAGCATTTTTAATTTATATAAAATTTATCACATCTACGGGTTGTCACGATGATTATAATAATTTGTTTAGCACTGTAAGAATTCATAATACTTTTCGAACCTTCATCGTATAACAATTCCCGTCACCCTGTGACCCATTTCCGTTGATACAGTTTCTATGCATGAGATGTTTTCGCAAATTTTGGACAAAGTCGCATACATCATTCGAAGCACGACAAGAGCGTAATTAAAAGATGCACAAGGGATGCCTATCGTCCCCTGTCGATGGCGCCTCACACAGTAACCTATTTTATCGGACTCCCGATGGACCGCTATTTAAGGCGAATCCCCCTACAATACGCGTCACATCATCAGCAACCGTCCGTCGGGTGCCCGTTTGGGGATGATCCTTAGTAGCCAGAATAGCACCATGTCTCAATTCCTCGCTCCATCAGCTGTCGGTCTCGAATGATGGGTCGCCCATTAGACACCGAAATGAGCTAACGACTGAGGGGGACAGTTTCCATGCCTAGCCCTAGTCTGTGACTAAAGAAGACGTTCGTCTTGGTCCGCTTTCCCCAGTTCGTCCGTGACCGTGCCCGGGGCCCCAAAAATACTACACCTCGAGCGGTGCTCTGTGTGCGTTATGTTCTCAGCTCACGTCCTGCGCCGTCCCCCCATTCTGCGACATCTCCGGACTAAACCCGGGGATGCCGGGTTTAGGATCAGCCGGAAAACCGCACGAAAAGGCCGCAGCAACCGGAAACGTGGAGCGCTCCTGGCGGGCAAGGACACCACCGGTTCCCCCGGTGCTATCGATCGTCCATTCGCAGCACTCCCGGCGGGACTCCCGGCTCGACGGTCTCAACAGTGCCACTTGATGGTGATGGCACGCACGGACGTGAAACGCGCTTCCTGGTGTCCTTCCTAGGCCTCTCCGCCGCCGTTCGTCAATTGCGTTAAAAAAAGTGATAATAGTGCCACATCAAGAATAAATAAAAGGCACTGGCACCAGAGGTCTGGACCCCTCCGGAAGGCTCTCGAGGCGCAAACCAAGTGGCGGAACACAACAACAAAAACAGAGAGTGTTGTCCCCGAGGCGTCCCTGCGAAAGTGCGTACTCGAGACGGAGACCGCGCCAAGAAACACGATCCGCTTTCAGCAACAAAAAAACCGGCCACCTCGGATCGAGCGAAATCGAGAGAGGGACCTCCTGGACTGGAGGAGTGTCGCATTCAACAGAGATCAAAGGACACCAACGGATGGAAACCGGAGGGACCGGAGGTGAGCGATAGCGGCGGATATCGACGCACATCAGAGCACCCGCATTAAAGAAAGTGAAAAAAAAACTTTTTCCCTTTCTTTCGGCAGAAATTTGATAAGATCCCCTTGGCACTCGAACGGAAGACGCCGCGCCCGCTAGCGTCCCGGCGACGAGGGACTAGATTAGCCCGGTGTCAATTTTCCAGACGCGACCATTCGTTTTGTTTCTTCAATTTCTGCTCCTCGGGCTCGGGGTCTCTGCGAAATAATGTAATAAATTCACCGGTTTTACTTATGCGGGTTTCGCGACAACGGCTCGCACAAGCAGGAGTTGGAAGACGGTAAATCAATCGATGTAGTTGTTGTGCTGCCGAGAAGAGCGCTCCGATTGCGACACTTGCGCTGCTGTGCTCTCATGAATTATGGAATTTTATTTAGCGTTCAGTCAGCAGAACAAACACCGGACGGGAATGGCTAATCTCGAGCGCCGAAATTGAAATTGTAAATTGATAATAATAATAATACTGCTCGAGAAGCATCCTGATCAGTGTCACGGTTTCATTAAGCTTTTTGTGCGATTAGTTTGCTAATGAGTGAGAAGAAAAATCTACTCGAAACTGCTCGAATTGTGATTTTTTATTGCAAGTTCTTGTCGCTTCAGAAGGAACCATATTTCCGCAAAACCATAACCCATCTGTCCGCTCGACAGGCAACCTCATACGCTAATATTTTCTAAACCACTCACAAAGTTGACCCGAAAACATTTGTTCAACGTCCTACAGCGGGTACCAACTTATGACCATTTGTTTCATGACAGCTTGACATTTCCCCTCAGCCCTCGAAACGCTCTCAAAGGCTGCCCGCCAGAACTGACGAAATTTGCAGTACCACGACAGGCGGGGCCCGGCCAGACAACAGCGCGTCTCCTCGGCGGCCCTCAAATTCTGGCAGCGTGCAGGGAGAGATTGAGAATCAAAGCACTTCAAGCTGAAGCACCAGCAACAGCAGCTTCATTACAAATGTAAATCTCCTGCTCCGCAGTGTAACCTCCATGGCCCGCCACGTAAAACGGCACCTTGGGAAATGTATTCTTGCAGTGTTATTGCTAGTGTTTTCTGGTACTGAATAATTGAAAAACAATCACAGAAAAATATGAAGCTCCGCCGCTGGATGGGTGTGTGTGTTTGGTGCTCGAACAGGGCCCTCCACTCGGAGAGCGCTTTCGCACAGTGCTTATTGTGTTGAGGCTGAAGAGGATAAAAAGCATATCTTAAGCACCAGGTGCTGCTGCTGCTTGTTGTCAGGTCATGTCGTGGGTCAGGTTGTAGCCAAGAAGAGGCCTCACCGTGTAAACGGGGAGAGCGAGGAAACCCAAAACACGGTGATTGTTTTTCGTACAACTGATTTTGAATCCGATTTGTTCCCCGATATTATGTTGCAACGATGCTGTAGCGATACCGTAGCGATTATGCTCTCATGGCGGGCACACAATGGATCAGCTTTGTTTTTCCATTTCGGAACTTTTGTTTTGGAGTGTGCTTACGGTGGGAAGCAATCGGTTTTAACGACGGACTTATATCCGTGTATAAGAGGGCGGAGGCATTAACATTAACATGAATCAGCAGCAAAAACCAATCCGATTACTTTCCGAAACCTTTTGCTTTGCTTCATTAAAAGTTAATTAGAAAAGCGGCCCAACATTAGCTCACCAGCATAACAGCAGCATTAAAAAGAGTCCAACAATCTTCGCCCCGTTATGGCTCGCGGGCACTGTGCACCAAATATTTATCAATTTGTGTGAGGTGTGAATGAATTGCTTTCCACATTCAGCAGACCATTACAGAAATAAAATCGGGAAGGAGCCGACAGCTCATTGCATATTGATAGCATACAATCTTCGCCTCCAGACCAAACGAAGTCTGGACCTGAACGTGTACTCCCCACACCGACCGACCGGCGCGGGGATCATGAATTTTAAGCCAATTCGTGATGTCAAAAATGCCTCATGCAAAGCGCAAACCGCCCATGGCCTTGGCCAGTGCTTGGACCCGGTATGGAATTTATCAAAATACAATTCTAGATGCCGTTTTCTGCCCGTTTCACTTTTTCGCTGGACTCTGACTCACGCATATCGTGAGCTGCGAACCCTTCTCAGGTAGGAGTTATTCATGGCCGGTACGGCCCAACTGCGAGTGGTACTCTGGGGCTTCCTACACATCCCGATCGCTAACTCAATTATGAGTGTATGATTTATTATGTGCCACCCTTCTCCTGCTGCTGCTGCTGCAACAACAGCAACGTCGTGCTTTATTTATGAAGCTAAATATTTCACTAGTTTAACTGCTCGCACCGCCGGTTACGGCTGCACACACACCGATGCGTATCTGCGACTGTCTGAATTTCTGAATTTCGACCTGCACCCTACCGGTGGCCAATGTTTTCACCAACCGAATAAACCGGTAACGATATTTATGCTAAATCAATACTTCTTCCCGCCACAAAGGGGTGCCCAATAAACTGTGCAATAAAATAAGGCCTTTCACGGGATGCACTCAGGAGTGCCTCGCTCCAGGTCGCGGACTAAATCACAGTCGACAGTAAAATGTAAAGCTAAAGCACTACTAAATCAACAACGGTGTGACTGGTAAATTATCCGAATGCAACCAACGATACGAGGGTGGTTTGAAAAGTTCCCCAAAATCAACACGACGCGGGCAAGTAAAGTAAATGAAAACTAGTGAATTTTGTGATCAATCTTCCGAGTCAACAGTTACTCAACAAAATTTTGGCCAGTTTGGACGTGCAGTTTGTATGAGTTGATGTCTGATTAGTTGATTACTCACTAGATTTATCCCCAAACGATTACTTTTTATTCACTCATCAGAAAATTGCGCTCAGAGTGTAGAGATTTTCGTCAAGTAAAGAAGCAATCGCCTTCGAGAACAATTATTTTGAAGAGACAAGTTTTAATTTTCCGAGAACTATTTGGACGGGTTACAGAGATGGCAGCATCGTTGAGGGAAGTGTGTAAGAGGTACAAGGCAATTATATTGAATAATCAAAAACCCTCGTAAACATTATACTACATGGTTTGAAAAAGCTAGTTGATCTCGTAAACGAACCGTCAATCAATACCGTTGTCTTCAGTGGTTTTAATAACATTTAATTACAGAAAGATTATATGGGAGCGCTCCGGTTAAAGGCCAATTAAGATACAATATTGTGATATTGTAGCAAATAATTACTAATTGGTTCATCAATAAATACACTCCTGCATCGAAGATTCTGCAATGCCTTTCCTGCAATAACCAGCTGTCTGGGTCATCAGTTTTCACATCACATAGGACAGCAATTCGATCCCGCTTCGCACGGAGCAAATTAGAATCGATAAAGAAAATGGAAATCAACCTAAAAGGGGCCACAAACAAAGGCCCACCGAAATGGCTCCATCTAGCTTGGGACAATTCAAAATTCAATCGCACCACAACGCGCCGCCAAGTAATTGCATAATTTCAAATCAGACTCCTTTCAACACTTTTGCTACGGCCACCGATCGGGAAGCCATCATCGTCGTCGCGAAAGCGACTCAAGGTTGACTCTGAGCATCTTTGCGTGGAAAACACGGAAGGTGCGAACATAAAATCGCAACCCAACCAATCGCCAGCGGAGGTGGTCAAACGAAAGAAAAAGAAATTTTCTTCGAACCATTTTCTCGGGTCTCGCTTTTCACTCGCTTCGGGAAAATCCGAAGGCCAGCGGGAAAAGCGGCGCACTTTTGTAGTTTACTTTCGTAGCTAATCAAAATTTTATTAGGCCAATTTCAAACTGCCCGAACTGTGCGGGGGCACCCACCGGTGGCGTAGGCCAAAGTAGGTTTTGATTGGTAATGAATGTGGGGCAAGTAATTGCAGCGTGTCTGGGAAGCTGGCACCCCAACCTTCGTTCGGTAGCCGCCCTTCGGTGCGGACACGGAACCGAAACGAATGGCAACATTTTCCGATACGAAGTTCGGTCCCAACTTGTTAAGGGGCCGAACGAAAATGGGTACCTTTCTGACAATGTTTAATTTTGTTCGATCCACCGTTCCGTCCTTTGTTCCGTGAGAAATTGTTGAGAACGAGTTTCTGAGAAATTTGCTAAAAAAATAGCAACTTTTCCGGCTTTGCTCAAGGTTCGATCAATAATGGATTTTAATTTCTGCTTTTCTTCGTTTTATTATTTCAGGTCGAAGGTTTTCTTTGTGCTGGAGAACTGTACCAGTCGAAATTGCCAACAAACCCGGAAACATGGAAAGAGTAGCAATTTAACAAGGGAAACAAATCGTTAAATGGTATTAGGGTCAAAACAATACTTTCAAAAACCACAATATTATGAGTGGAATAAATTAAGCTAATTATGACTCAGCCATGACAATAAATTTGACAACAAAATAGAGCAATCCCAACTATATAATGAAAAAGGTGTCCCATAATAAAAATGATCGATTTAGAGAATGGTTGATGATTTGGAACGATGTGTTTCTACTAAACACTTTGAATTATTCCGTCAACAAACACCAATTCTCTTTCTTCGACTGCTCTTGGCTACTTTGTGCAATTGTTGTGGATTTCTATGGGGGTTTTAAATGCACGGCTACCTACCCTATTAGCATACAATGCGGGTATGCTAATATAATAAAGCAGGGGAAAAGAATCGCACACAATCGATAAACGCACCGGCATTGGCGCCATACTGTTGCATATGAAATTAGCACAGTCCAGTGTACGTGTGCATGCACCACTTTGCCGTGAATTGGACATAAAAAAACACAATTTTAGCCACATTCCTGGTACACTTTTTCTACAATCGACCACTAACCAGTCTCCAGTACGTTTGCTTTGCTCCGTTGCGTGACGCTGCTACCTTGGCTAAGAAACGGTGCGGTGCCTCCAAAGTTGCATCATGTAGCAGCCGAGAAAGCGAGAAGCATTAGAATAACAAAATAATCTCTCTTCGCAAATGTTTACGCCATCCCAGGGTCAGCCGGCTCTTCCGTAGCCGGGTCCCGGTCGGCATTCCGATTGCCGTTGGACGGCCCGGCCAACCAGCCAGCCACGGACCGTGTCTTGGACCGTGTCGTCCCAAACCGAGCGACAGCAGTATGTTTTGCCGTTGTGTCGTGTTTGTGTTTTTATTTACTCGGTTCCCTCCATTTTCGGACGAACCACGGGGCCGGCCAACAGCTGGTTTGCATCATACAGCATATGCAGACCGCTTCTCAGCGCTTCATTTATCTCATTTGCGATTGAAAAGGACCGTCCGGCTCGGGCCCACAGAACATGCTTTCGGACTCGCCTCAACTCTTCCTCGTGCCAATCTGGGCGCGGGGCGAAAGGCAAACCGTCCACCGGCTCGTACCGACAGATCGCTTCGTAAATGTGTAACGTATCACTTTGTCCCCGTGTGTATTTGCTCTGAGCCAGCGATGTGCCTGTATGCTCAATGCCATGCAATACTCAAAACCATTTGCCTCTCTTGAGAAAACAACAAACAAAACGATGCGATGCGCGAACGTTACGCCAACACCGATAAGAAACCGTTTTCGGATGTTATCAACACTTTGTTGTTTTATTATTGTTTAAGTGTTTTGTACAACTTAAGAAAGCAGCTGGTTAATAAACTCGTTTGATTAAAAACTATCTTCATTCCGTTCTCAACACTCATATGAAATCACAAATGCAACATTAATGGCCGCAAAAAACTAAGTCCTCCAAATTATTTTGAAAAGCATCAAAGTTTCACACAAAACCCTTAAGCCTTGAAACCTGATTCATTTTTGTATTATAATAATGAAAAAAATGGAATTTAAAATGACAAAATCAAACCAAAAAACCTGCCCACTGCTTTAGAAACATAATTCGTGCCGCTTTTGGGCTTACACAGGCTATTCGAAATGGAATAAGGCACGCCATCCCTCTCGAGTGGCGGCACCCACGAAGATGATTTGGACTTTGATTAACGAAACCATAATTTAATGGCCGCATCATCGCAGCATTAGGTCACGATTCACGCAGCACAATGACCGGCCATAAATCTTCATAAAACATCTAACAGGTCCCGTTTTGAGGTTCCAAAGAATTCCAAAGTTCTACGGAGCGAAGCAAAAACCGAAAGAAGCAACATCCCAACAAACTGACCCCAAATGGAGGGCGAAGAAACAGCGACAAAAGGGGGCATCGTGCGGTATACGGGTGCTCCAGAGGTCTCCACTGAGCGTTGCAAACCCCTTGGACCCAAGCCTTCCCTCCGCAACAAAGGAAAGCAGCAGAAGAGCAGCCGCAAAGCCAGTTGTAGCTCATCATCCGCACTTGGTGGAAATGAAAAACCCACAAACAATCGAAATCTGTTAGGGTTTAGCGTAGCACCATTAGAGCGAGTACAGCGCGCCTGATGGTGGTGTTTTGCGATTATTAACACTCACTTCCAGCCAGCCAGCCAGCCAGCCAACTATCGGTTTCATCGGTTGGATGAACCTCAAACACGAGAGGTCCCGGGAGGCAGGCCACGCTGCTGCTCGCGGTTCGGAAAAAGGTGTTTCGAGTCATCAAAGCTAATGTTGGATGTAACGTACACACCCTGGCCTGCCCACAACCCCGCGTCGTGACATACTTACCCGTCCCGCCCGGACCGACAACATAAAAATCACGGACCCGGACGACGACTCGTCGAGAAATGAGCCAAAAATTGCGTTGTTTGCGCCATTCTCGCCGAGCCAGAGTGTGGCATCATACGGATCGTGTCTTTGGCAGCCCAAGCCCCGGCCCCGTCTTGCGTAGCGCACCGAGCCCGGAATTTCTAGGTTCGCGCGATCCGTGGACGTGTAAAGTTTAAATTTCCATTAACAATCTAATCATACTCTTCGCCGGGGAAGAGGCCAAGAAGATGGCTGGGGTGCGAAACACAATTTTACATAACCTGCGCCGACCCGGTGTGATGTGATGATGCCCGGGCATTTGCGTTTTCCCCGGGACAAGCCGGGATGCGGGAAAAATTTCAACTTATGAAAATGGCGATGATATTATGGCGAAATGAAAGCTATAAGTTTCGGGCGAGCGGCACCGGGAACGGGACACGGCGGGATTGTGGTGCTGCGGCGGCTCCAGCCCTGACGCGGGATAATCTACCATAATTGAGACCCATTTAACCCACTGGCAGTAAAAATTACCCGTACCGTTCCAGGTAACAAGAAAAACATGGAGAAAAGGGCTCGCGGTGGAAAATGGACGTGAAGCCGTGGCGGGAGAAAGCATCTGCAATGGTCAATGAGCTTCCAAAGTCAGTCATTCTTCAAACACGTGTTTCTGTATTTCAATTGGCGAACGAAGAACATCCCAAAAGTGACTCAAGATTGACATACTTGCT
Source organism: Anopheles cruzii (assembly GCF_943734635.1). NCBI lineage: Eukaryota > Metazoa > Arthropoda > Insecta > Diptera > Culicidae > Anopheles > Anopheles cruzii. The sequence goes on from NC_069145.1 coordinate 60,304,614, forward strand.
TCTTATATTAGGCGGGGCTCAGTAAAACGAGAAAGTTTAGGAAAGCCGCACGGAGAATGATTCATCGACAGTACGCAAAATAAAGGTACGCAAGACGTTTACCGTAAAAGTGGCCCACATCACGCAGCGTCGAAGGAGTTCCGAGCTCCAAAAATAGTGCCTTCGAATCGAGATGAAATAATCGCCAGCGAGTGATTCATCGCACCGAACGTCATTCAGCAGCGTGCGAAATGACTCATAATTTTGATTTTGACAGCTTCAAAATCATAATGACGATCTCCGAAGATGGCGCTCAACGATGGAAACCGAAACACGATACGCGAAATTCGCGAATTCCGATGCAAAACAAGGCAAATTTGTTTCAGCTTTAGCGAAACAAAACCCTCGTCTACATTGTGTACCATTAATCATTTGTATTACCTTCGAAAATACATTTCAAAACGCGGTTTTCACCTTTTACTCATTTTCTTATGTCTAACACTGGGCATGATGTACGATTTTCCTGCCAACTCTTCTGGTGGCTTATCGTGTCTGATGCCGTATACGTGATCAGACATTTTCTGAGCTTAAACATGAAAAAAAGGCTTGCCGATAGCATCATCATCTTTCCGAAAACCTTCGCGCAGACCAACTTTTCTTGCGTGCCGCAAAATCAGCAACGACGCAGCACTGTGTGGTGAGCCAAGAAAAACAGACCCGAGGACTCGTTCCACTCGTTTTAATTTTAATCGCAAAACGCGGCAATGTAAATCAAATAAAAATTCACCTTTCAAAATTCGGAACGTCTGAAGGAAGGTGCAGCCTTTCCGGTTCCGGGGGCAATGGCGAAAACTGGGGCCGCCGGTGTGTCTACTAATAGGATAATTTAAACACGCCAGCAGACAGACATCAAAACGTACAAATCTCTCCACGTGCAACGTGCGTTGCAAGTGCGCAAAAAGAAACAAGACACGTTCGAACGGTACCCCAGGGCGAGCCCAAATTTCGTTCCATTTTGTCTCGGACTCGGCCGGCAAAGGAGCCGCAAAACCGAAGAACTTACGCCCAGCCAGCCAGCCGGTCGGCCGGTCGGTCGGAGTGCAAAAAGCGTTTTACGTCTAGACATGCGGGAATATAAATGAGGTTTGTTATTTCTTTATACTTTCAAGCCTTCCCCCCGTACAGAATGGCCGCTTCCGCCCAGCAAGTTGTGTGTTTTTTTGGCCGCCTTCTTGTACCTATGTGGCGGGGTTGAACGGACTCTAAAAGCAGCGCACTTCCTTACGCTCAATGAAACTGTGGTTAGATATTTCGGGTTTAGGTACTTTTTTTTTTGCGGAGGTTTTCTTGAGTGGCGAGCAAATTTACTGCTTGTCAGAGCCCACGGTGGCCCACGGTGAGAGAGAGCCCAAGCGTCCCGTCCGGCAATGCATCACACCGCCGAACCAAGTGCTGAAAATAACAAATTGCCAGCCCATATCCTTACGGGTCCTTATGGGTTCAGCTGTTAGGTACTGGAAGCGGCCAGCGCTCTAAATCATCGTTCGGTGCTCGATAGTGTCTTTAAGGAGCTTCGAAGACACACCGGCTACCGAAGCTCATAAATTCTAGAATCTGATAGGAGCGGTCGTAAACGGTCTCGCGGCGAGCATAAATTTCGTGCGATGTGTCCATTTATCATCCGCGAAAGGGTGACGCTCACTAAACGGCTTTCCGATATCAAAGGGTTTACTCTCGTTTACTACGAAACGGATGTCAGAACTACGAATTCATGATAACAAACCTAGTACGCTAATTTAACTACAGCTGTGCCGTTACTTGCTTCATTCTCGGTCCGATGGTTGGCCTTTAGGTTTACCTGCGAATAAAGAAAGAACAGAAAAAAAGATTAGTTAACTCCACATTACAAGGTGTCTTGTTCTGAAGCAAACATGTGCCACGGCGCAATATTTGATCAACACTCCCAAACAAATGATCGGCCGTGTCCGCCGTCAATTTAGCTTGTACGGTGGTTTACAGTAATACGCCGCGCCGACAGCCGACAGGCGGCTAATCCGAGGGCATTATTGTTTATGCGTCAGAAGCGCAGCCGACATCCGGTTCCGCCGGCTGATTGCACGCAACCGGGCGCTCCAAGGGAGCGCGACTATTTAATCACTTGAATCATAACGAGAAATAAACAAATGCTGCAATGGCCGATGCACCACGCGCCGGCAGCATTATGCTGCTGCTGCTCCCATTCCAGACGCCAGACAGCGATAGTCAACTGAAAAAGCATCTTTGCCGGTTCCGGGCCACGGTGGGTGCATCTAACTCTGCGGGCACGTTGCTAACGCCACCCTGGCACACCCGTTTACCCGCGACCGGAAGCCGTCCGGACCCGGGCGGAAAGAAGATGCGATGCAGTTGGAGTCAACGGAAAGTCCACGAACCGCACAAGACAAAGTAACAATCAAGCAGCATAAAAACCGAAATACCAACCATTCATTACAAGCTTCCCCTTCACGCACACACACACACACGCAGTGCACTCCCACACACGTGTAGAGCACCAGCAGCAGCTCATGTTGGGGCATCGTTCATTCACCGACGGCGAACCGACGGGGACGATGTAAAACAATAATTCTATGATTTTTATGCACGAGACTTCGACAGAGTGCCGCTGCACTACACTCATGCTTCGTTTATGCATTTGCGTTGCACCACCCACTTCCTGGCCGGGCCGCGTTTTATAAGGCCTATGAGAAATGTGGCCAGCGAACCGGAAGGAGCGAAGGAAAAGGCAGCCGGGAGAGAGAGCGATTTGTATGCGCTGGGAAATGGGCTCGCTAACGGTCTGCGGGCCGCCTCCACGGGGTGACAAATTGCTGGGCCTGGGAGAGTTATAATTTCTTCTTTGTTTACGTTCACGTTGTGAGAAGTTCGCTCTTTAACTGTTTGAAGGAATGTTTCGGTTTTTCGTTTGCACGCGCGGTGCGTGGTGGAATTTCTTCATTGTTTTTGGCAGGTATTTTAATTATTGGGTTTTTGTTAGTAAAATTTCGTTTGCTTATGGGTTACATATTCAGTTTTTCCGCTCTTATATATTCAGGGTTACTTCAAGTTGTCTTGTTTGCGACTTGTTTCCATTATTCGATGTCTCTTTTTCATGTTTTACTTGTTTTTGCTTACTTTAGTTATATCCCTTTTCATTGTGATGGTTTCATTTTCTCAGTTGCATTTTGTGTTTGTTTCCTTTTTCAAATATTTCCCCTTTGCAGCTTAGTAGATTTGTTTTCTCCTTTCTAAACAATGAATGCCTTGAAATACCTTTTTTTTACTTTACTATTTATTTTCATCTTTTCTTTTCACTAATTTTTTCCCAATTTATTATTTTACCTTCTTTTACCTAATTCGTTGTTTACGATGCAGTGCATGGTTTCTTACTCATGGTATCACACAAATGATGGACCTTTAACGCCTAATAAACACTTCCCAAAATGGGCAAACAACGGCGGAGTACTTCACTCAAACAGACCGGTTTATGGTCACTAAAAGATGACAACACATCACTTTCGACTAGCTGCCAAATGATTGGCCATTCGTTGTTTACCCCGTTTTTTCGTTGCACTACCCTCTGCCCATTCATTGGCAGCGCTTGCGTGGGGCGTAGCGTTTTGAGTGGAGTGCAATCAAAATCGCTAGAGACCATAAACAAAGCACGCATCGAAAAAAAAGGGCAAACAGCAAACGCCAACGTCAACTGCACTTCGAGTGCACTCAGTCGAGATGCGGTGTGCAGCACAACCGACACCGGGCTCCCTGCGTGGAGCACACATTTTTGTGTGCTCCTTTTCGAAGAAGTGGAAGTGCACGCGGAATAGTGACACTGCTATCGTGCCCTCCCGTTGGAGGCCCGCTTGAATGCGTCCATCATGAGCTTGATGATGATGGCGATGATTATGACGTTGAAAGACACGAATCGTCCCCGCTGCCGCCGGGTCACTGCCACCGGGTTGTGTTCACTTTGCAGTCCCACCCTCGTTGATGTTGTGTCATTTTATGATTAGTGGCGCGCGATGCATTTCATGCAAATGTTTCCCATGCAACGCCATTCTATGTTCTTTTTATTCCGCTCGCCGTTGGATGTTTATTATTTGCTGTCCTTTTTTTTTTTTTTGGTTTGTGCAAATTCCATTTGCGTACTGCTGCTGCTGGTGCCGCTGCCGAAGTTCCCACGGCGAGAACGTATCGAAGTGCCAAAGTGTCAAGGAGCAACGCTTCGCTGCCAACGAGCGCCGTCCTCCGGCAATAAAGAGTGGGACAAATGGCGCCAAGGGATGTAGACCGCGCCTCGCGGATGTGGCCGCGTCGCGTAAGAGCAAACTACGGCCATCTGTAGCAAAAGTTCGCGAAATGGTTCGGCGCCGCGTCTGGAGTCTGCGGGCGCAAAAAAGACGTCGCTTTTGGGACTCTCTTGCCAATTTCGAGCACTTCTTACGCCATTCCAAGACTGTCTGCCCCTGCGGTGGGCCAGTACGTTCCATTACACTCCAGGAGTGAGAGAAACCAAGTTTTACGCGTCCACATCGCCGGAGACAATGTAAAAACGTTGTTACGTAGCTGGGGAGATCATCGAGGAAATAGAACTTCACACGGAATGTCGTTTATCATTCCGAGTTGAAAAGCAAAAGTGACATCTTTTGCTCCGTCAGCCATCTTACGGGCGACCTTCACCGGTAGAGTTTCGGTTTTCATAGACCGAACAATAGTAGCGTCCTTTCCATTCGGAGCATAATCAATGGAGCATTTTCGTGGCCAATGACCGCGCGACATCAAAAAGCGCTCAGTTCTTGATTAAGGCCCCGCTGCAATTTAGTGTGCATAAAAATATGTTGCTGCCGGCGTCTAAAATCCGCGTTGATGTTGTTCATCCATTATTTATACTCTCACTTACTGTTAGCAACTCTTTCATATTCATTACCGGTTCGCCGTCGGAGGTTAGAGGTGGCCTCAAAAAGCGGGCCCATCATCCAATTTCCTTTACGCGGCGCGCACTGTTTCGTGTTGATGTTGATACGAAAATAATGTTAATCAACTGTCTGATGGTTGAACTAAATACAGCAACAACAAAAACAAAAGCCAGCCCGGTCTCTCCGAATAATTATTCTTCATTATTTGTCCACTTCATCATAATGCCTGCAGCACGCGGCCCGGTCCGGAAAAGAAACAACCGCAAAGCCCGGTGAGATGCTGTTGTTTGCCGTCGGAAAATTAGACCCTAAACTCCACTCCGTTGACAAATGGAATGGCGACGGGCGAAAGTTTGCCGACAGTTTGATGCGCGATGCCAAATTATGCCAAGCGACAATCGGGAGACAGATCATGTTTTTTTTTTGCTACAAATTAAAGATGTTTCTCCCATTGTCGGATATTCTAACGGTGTTTTTTGGGGAAACTTTCGCCAACCTATCGACGCTAGTTAGGGTTAGTATCAAGTGCTTTCGGCTGACAGTTCGGTGCAAATTCAAAGCTTCTTCTCAACTACCAGCTAATCGGCCAGAGTCAACATGCATAATTTATACTCTCTTACTCTCTATATATACTCTTAACCTTTTTGTTATAAATAATTGTAGTTAGAAATTTTTCAATCAACACCCTTTATTTTAATTACTACCAATAGCTTAGGGATATAAACAATAGAAACTGAACTAGTTCTACGTAGCTAAATTTACAATCACCCTTCCCTTCGTATTGAGCGATTGCGATGGATGTTTAACAAGATACGTGCTACAATGTTTCTATTTCGGAACTAATCGAACTTTACGAGCAGCTGCTCTGATTTCGCAATATAATAATAATAATAATAATAATATTTATTTAAACCTGGTTGCTTAAAGCTATACAGGTGAGACTTACAAAACTAAGGAAACGAGAGGAGAAAGTAGAGGGAAAGGAACGCAAAATGGACAACAATGTCGAGCGAAACTCATTGTGAACCAGTTCAACAACACTTAGTCGGCGAAGAGGGATTGGAGGAGTGCACGTCTGAAGGAAGCAAGAGGAAGGTGGAAGTCAAAGTGACTGTAGGAGTTATTAAAGGAACGGAGGCAACAGAGGAAAGGGTCCGACGAGCCAAAAAGCGTTCGGCGACAGGAAATGAGGAAACATTCACGGGGGCGAAGGGAGCGCGACGGGATATAAAGAGGAAGGCGGGCAAGGAGGGCAGAATCGTCGACAGCACCCAGCAGCAGCCCACCAATGAAGAGATTTTGCGCTAGACACCGTCTATCCACTAAGGACAGGAGGCCCAGTTGACGACAGCGGATCTGGTAAGGCGGAAGATCCGGGTACCTATACCCCAGCTGTCGACAGAACACCATGCGGGTGAAGCTCCTCTGCACCTGCTCCAGCGCATTGGAGAGCACTTTAGTGTACGGGTCCCAGACAATGCTAGCATATTCTAAACCCGAGCGAATCAGGCAACAATACAGGGACACAAGGCAATCGATGTTATGGAAATCACGAGAGAGGGACCTAATCATCCCCAGTAACCTAAATGCTTTACTGCACACTGCCTCAATGTGAGCAGAGAAGGTGAGCTTAGAGTCAAGCGTCACCCCAAGGTCTTTAACACAGGAAACACGGGTGAGAGGGGTAGACAGGATGGAGTAGCTGAAGAAGATAGGGAACGAGGATCTAGAAAAGGAAATGACAGAGCATTTCTCTGGAGACAGGAGAAGATGGTTAGAAGAGCACCAGAGGCAGACGGCGTCTAGCACATTCTGGAGAGACAAACAGTCGGAAATACTATTGATAGGAAAGAATATTTTCAAGTCATCGGCGTATAGCAGATAGCCAGAGGGTTGGAGGATGGTGGTAATATCATTAATAAAAAGGATAAACAGAAGGGGAGAAAGGACACTACCTTGCGGGACTCCCGAAGTGCAGCCAAAGTCCTTGGAGAGATTAGAACCAATGCGAACACAACAGGAACGCTCCGAAAGAAACGACTCAATCCATTCAAGCACAGCAGGAGCGACACCGAGCTTCCCTAGCTTAGCAAGAAGGAGAGCGTGAGGCACGCGATCAAAGGCTGCTCTGAAATCCGTGTAAATGGCATCCATCTGGCCCCCCCGATCCAGTTCCGCAACCGTACATGAAACGAATTCCAAAAGGTTGGTCACTGTAGATCTTTTTGGCACGAAGCCGTGCTGATGAGGGCTCAACCACGAGCTAACTGCCCAAAAGAAGGACGGACGAATAACAGACTCAAAGATTTTACTGCAGTTGCATAAAATGGAGATTCCACGGTAATTGGCAACGCACCCTTTATCATTCTTTTTAAAGACCGGGATCATATGCGCCTTCTTCCATGCCGCAGGAAAGGTCCTAGTGGAAAGCGATAATTCAAACAACAACGCGAGAGGAGAAGCCAGGGAAGAGGCGCACTGCTTAAACACAGAGGCCGGAATGCCATCCGGGTCAGGGGCGTAGGAGAGACGAAGATCGGAGAGCGCCTTCTCGACGAGATCCACGTCAATTGGCAGTTCGGCAACATTGACCACACCCTCTGGCGTGTAGGAGAGGCCAGGCTCAAGGCTAGCCGCTGAGGACAACGGTTCCGCGAACAACCCAGCAAAATGTACGGCAAACAAGGAGCAGATGTCAGCAGGGTTGTCGGCAACGGTATCGTTCAAGTACATAGCGCTAGGCAGACTGCCCGAGCCTCTGCGGGCACCGACGAAACGCCAGAAGGACTTAGGATGGGAGCGTAGGCGGGATTGCAGACGTGCGACATAGGAACGGTAACGAGCCGCGTTGTACATTCTATAGGCACTGAAAGCATACTTGAACAGCCGTTTGTTGAATGGCGAGCGACAGCTGTGATAAGCACGCTGCGCCCTATTTCTATCCCTACGCAAGCTTCGTAACGTGCGGTCCGCCCATGCTGGGCCAGAGGAAGGTTTAAAACGGGGGGTACAGGAATTGAGGGAGGAAACTAAGATGCTATTGAACTGAGACACGGCCAAGTCGACAGATTTACAAGAGGAAAAAAAAGACCAGTCGACTCGGCAAAGGATCTCACCCAATCTATTGTAGTCCGTCTTACGGTAGTTGAAGGGATAAGGATCGGAGGGGTTCTTAGGTCTAGATACAATACGAGGTAATAAAAGCGTTAACGCTAACGGCGGGTGGTAGAGGTCAATGTTCACCAGCGGAGAGACTGCCGGCTCCACGGTCAAAGACTGTGAGCAAGTCGAGTTCGCAAGCACTAAATCTAACATCCTGCCCATGTGATTAGCCACGCCGTTATGCTGCTGTAGCTGAGATTGCAGCAACATCGATAGGAATGCCGAGTTTGTATTCGGCTGTACCCGCGAATCCGGGATAAGGTGCGACGAGGGGACGGCACTAGTAGCAGGAGCCGGTGTCCAAGTTAGCGATGACTGATTAAAGTCCCCAAGGAGAATTATGACATCACTCGCCGAAGCTTTCCCAGCAATATCACTCACGCATTCGGAGAGTGACTCGAGAGTATCCTCATCTGATGATAAATCCGGTGGTATGTAGATAGCGCCGAGGAAGATACGCGAACCAGTGGGCGGTGAGATTGATACCCATACCATCTCCAGTGTGCGCTGAGTAACGGCGATTTGCGCTGCTTGAAGTTTCGAAGAGCACGCAATCAGAACACCGCCGCCCCTCGATTTGGTGCTGTTTACCGCGGAGCGATCGCAGCGAAATACGTGATAATCGTCGGCGTTGAAGTAAAGGCTGGACGGCAACGATGAATCAAGCCAAGTTTCGGTCAGTACCAGGACATCGCAATTAAAAACCGACGAGGCCAGCCATACTTCCGACGACTTCGACCGCAATCCACGTGCGTTTTGGTAGTATAACGTGCAGGAACAAGAACGGGAAGATGAAGCAACCGGCTCAATACACCGCTATGCGGGCGAGCCATGCTGCACAGCAGGCAGGCAGAGTGGCGGAGCCCCATCACGCAATGAGGCAGCCTGAGGCGAATCGTCAGAAGATGTTAAGCGAGGGACGTTAACAATCGAGGCCGGACGGTGTACAAACTCGCCAAAACGCAAAGCCGACGGCCACATGGAAGCAGATAGCGCAACGGCCCGCAGGTGTATTGGTAGACCGATTTTGAAAGAGACAAATGAGAGGCCCTCCGTGCTGGCCCCGGCTTTCGTCAACCGATGCACCACTACATCCTCGGTGGAGAGCCGTGTTCTGACGAAGGATGCCACTACGTTATCAGTGCAGGACGGTTTAAAGCCCGACAAATACAACCAAAATCTCCTCACTACAAGGCAGTCTTCAATGCCGGAGCCAGTAGGCAGAGACCCGGTCCCAAACTGCAGCGAGTGATTCCGTGTGACCAGTGTATTATCGGCATGCCGAGCAGCTGTTTGTTGTTTTGTCCGAACATCCAGGCAGCTGTCATTCAAAGTAGTGGTAGGCGCGGCTGGTCCGTCCAATGGTGGGGCCACCGCCTGCGGCGAAGCGTGTTGTGTAGTGATAGTGCTCGACATACTCGCGCGGCCGTGAACGTAATCAGCAACAGTGCTGGCTAAGACAGGCTGCGCTCCAACACCGGGTGTTGTTGCAGTCAAAGTCACGATCGAATCTTGCCTCTTCGTCCAGGCCGGTGTATTGGTGGACACAGGAGCAACCGTCTGCGGTGAGGAGTGCGAAGTGCGCGTGCGGTTTCCAGCAGAGCGAGAGACGCAACTGGCATTGGAGGTTTTTGAGGATGTGTTGATGTGTGTTCTGGTAGATGAAGTGGAGCCATCTGAGCTTTCTAACAGCGCTTCAACACAGGGTTTTGATGCATTACCGGCCACGATCGACTCCTTCCTCTTCGTCAAGGTCGGCGTAGTGGTGGACAAAGGTCGTACGGCAGAGCAGGCAGGAGCAGCCGACTGTGGTGAAGTGAGCTCAGCTGTGAGTGTGGCGTTGTTTGTAAAGGTGGTTTCCGATGAAGCAGCGAATCGACGTGAAACAGATGAGATGGATGCAGATGAACTCACGCCTGGATGAGGTAAGTGAGAGAGCTTAAGCTCGATCTCATTCCACAGTTTGCCGATCTTCTCATCAAGGAGGCGTGAGAGCTCACCAGATGGAGACCAGCTGGGCGCGAAAACATCTTGGCGGCACGGTTCACAAAACCATCTGAGGTTCTGCATGGCTTGCAGCTTCTTCACACAAGATTTACTCAGCTTCAGACACTCAGGGTGAAATCGTCGATTACACGGTACTCCCAGCTGCCAACCACTGCAGTTAACGGAATCGCCGTCAATTTGGAGCGAGCAGACCCCACAGACGGCCATTGCTGCACACAAAAGACGCGAAGCACAAACGCCCGAAGCTACGCCACAAATTTCACGGAATCAGCAGGCGAACAACACGTATATGCTAGCAAAATAACGAGTTAAGTGTCTTTCCAGGAAGCCGACGCGGGTGCCACCAACGATACCGCGCAACGCACTCAAAAACCACGCAAGAATTGGTAAAAATCAGCAGAGCAAAGCAGAGAACGTCTTATCAGTGAGAGTGATGAGATGTCACGATGCAATATGTTCACTGATAAACACAGAGCCCGACATGTTTGTAAAACATCAGCACTAAGGAACCCAACCCCACCGGGACCAGCCGGGTCGTCAATAAATTCCAGCCAGCAACGACTGGACCACAACATTCCATTAAACATTCCACACAAAGCGCTGTGGTGAATAAAGCAGTGTCCAGTAATCCCACGAAATTGCTATTTAAATCGACATCCTAGCCGTGGTCCGAGAGCCGTGCGATGATGATCCGAAACCGTCTCTAAGAGCCGAAAAGGACACAGGGTGCAATAAAAAATTATGAGCTACAACGGATCCCCAGCCCGAAGAATGCCCCGAGTGCTGGTAGGAAAAGGTCCACGGAGCAGTTTGGGGTTTTGTTTCCCATCGGAGACGGTATATCAGACTGTCTAATGAGATAATGTGAGTCTATTATCAAATCTGGTAAAGGACCCCACAGTCGAAACATTCCGCCGAGAACCCCCCAAAAGGCTGGCCCCGGCCCTGAGGTGGTACGATGGTGGACTGCCGAAAGGCCATCAATTTATAAATTCCTACGCAAAGCGGCGGTCCATTTAAATGCGAGCCCTTAGGATCCCCGTTCGGTCCCGGCTCTGGGTCTGAGGCCGACCAGAACGGCTCAAAAAACACAACCCGAGAAAAAGTAAGAAAGTAACGGATCCCAACTATTTCCCACCGAAGCCGAGTGGCTTGTCTACACCGTTTAACCTTCGGGCCCTCGATGGTGGTGTCCCCTCGGTCGATCTCAACCGAGGCCAGATTTAAGTCCTAGCTAGCGAGGCTCCAGAGAAAAAAGTGCCTGAACCGATGCAACGCAGGGACCGGTTTCCAGGAAGAGGGCACGAAAGGCTATACATAATAAGCAGGTACCGGCGGACTCGCAGGTCGAGCCCTCGGTGTGGCCTCTCTCGACGCCACCGGCCGGAGCCACAGGCCAATCGGCCAACTACCTGCGTCTCCGACATTCGGTTCTCCGCAAGGAGCCGCCAGAAACCGATTAAAGTTGAGACACAAAAGTAACGCCACAGCTGTGGGCCTGTGCACGAGCTCTGAAGGCGAAAACCGGAACCGGCTGTCGGGTTCCTGGAAGAGCGCACACCGCCCGCGGCGAAGGACTGGGACACAGAAAGTTAAAATGCATACAATTTGCATCGCGTTTTGGTTTTGTAACTTGCCGACTTCCGTACACTTCCGTTCTGAGCCGGGCAGCTGTTTTGTGCTGAGTTGCGCTGCATCGAAGCGAAAGGCCAAAATCCTTATCCTAAAAAAGGGAGAGGAAGTTGTGTGTTTCTGCTACGCATGCCACTCCCATAGGTCCTCGGGCTTTGGAAATTAGAATTTGCGATTCCTCCAAGGCGTATAGTAGAGAAAATGAGCGGTGCACATCGATGTACCGATTTCCCAAAATCGAAACAGGAGCCGCGAGGCATTCCACGAAAACGGGACGACTCCAAGGACGACCTCACCCAATTGAGGCCCCGTTTTGGCGAGCCGTGCCCCTACAGGAGCCGTTCGATAATGGAAAGGGCTTCTCCGACGGCCTCGGGGGCCTTTCGCGCGAAACACCCATCATCGGACTTCGCGGCAACCTTCGGGCGAAGACAGGACGCATTGGGCGTTGCGTTGCGTTGCTGTTACTGCACCGGTAGCATGCGACATGCGGCCACGCGCGCCGTTTAGGGCCACGGCTTTGCCGTTTCACGTAACGCGATAAAAAGCGTTTCATGTTTTCCTTATTTGGGGGTGCGGATTATACGACCAGGCCCGGCGACCAGCAGCAGTAGGCAGCAGTTCCTTCGCGGTGAGCGTGTGTGGCATGCATGTTGATGCATTGCGCAAAGTTGGAGCGCGTCCATAGCGGCGTTTGATTGTTTGCGGGTGATAAGGAAACACCACGGACCTTGGGCCCTAAGAAAAGGGAAGATTATGGTTTCCATCCAGTTCTATTCCAGTTCTGTAATTAATTTTCCGAAAGACAAAGACCAACGTCCATTGATCCATACAACAGTAACTGTGCCTTTGCTTCTACGTCCTCATTTTGAAGGTAAAAAATCGATTGAACGTTGCACGGATTGGCTCATGCAACGAAATCAAAACAATCCTATCCAAGCGAACAGTTGGAAGAAACAATGGCACCTGCCATAATACAGAACGCTTCTGAAGGATAAATAAACCTAAGACTAGCACCAGCTTTGTGGTCATGTCCGATCAGACAAAATCATATTTGATTTAACATGCTCACATTAAATTATACACGCTTCAGTGAAAGAATACCGAGGAAGCTGTAAAGATGTATTAAGTATTCTAAAATTTTCAACAATATGTTAAGCATATTAAAACATTATAACACAAAAAAGTTCTGTTCACACTACTGAGTGCTAACAAATAAAGAAAGTAGCCATTCTTTCTGAGTGCTAATAAATAAAGAAAGCATTGCAAAAGAAAGCCATTTTTCTTACGATGTTTGGCTGAATTTTAAGGATTCTGGTGAGTTGTTAATCGAACGAGCTAGGAATGGGACCTCCAAGAAATCCAAGAGGCCATCCTTTCACAAGATAGCACTTTGAGAATCTTATAATTCAAAAATATGTTACGATAGAGAATAGCGTAACTTATTTGAACTTTAATCCAATTAAAACACTTCATATTTTCATACATCTTATCACTTAACGGCTAGAGTTTTAACCCAATTTGTTGGAATTTGGAATTCAAAAATAACTGGCGTTCTGCAGCGAAGAAAGCGACCAAAAGAACGGTACAAGAGTTGATGAAAGGAGTAAAACGAAAGATCCGTCAATTCGCATTCCTTAAGACGGAGGGTTGAATGATATTTTTGTACATATTCAGTATAAAATGAGCTATCAAATGAAACATTACTAAATTTTTAAATAAAATGTTTGACTGATATACAATTACTTTTGTTTGACCAATTTTTGCCTGGCCCACCCTTTATCTTTCCTTCTAAGTAACACTATCGACACGCTTTTAAACCCGAAATCAGTACGAACCAGCAGATGGGTGTGCGTATTTAGTATCGTTTCGGATTGCGTACTAACGCACTTGTAGCATTTGATTTTATTACATTCCCTGTTTCGTGCCGCGTCGCTTTTGCAGGGGCGGTGGTTTCACTCTCGATCAACCGACCAGCAGCCTGATTCGCTGATTCGATCCAAGGTGAGAAGCTAACTGGCTCACGTGGCGAGGGCCCGCAATAAAATCGAATCCATTTTAATGATGTGGTGTGGCTCACCCAAACCGGTCACTATGAGGGTAGCAAGCAACACAAAAAAATCGAATCCCATCGACAGCTGAGAGGGCTGCCGATGGCAGCCTCTTTCTCGGCCTCTTGACTCGTTGGCGATTATTTTTTGCTCCGTTGATTAGAGACCCCTTAGGGCTCTCTGACTGGCCGGTACGAAACCGATTTGCTTCTCTTCCTCTCCTTCGAGATCGGACCATCCCCATTTTCCCAGCATCTAATGATGAGACACACAACCACACATACCGCAGGCCGTCTGGCGAGCCCTTTTCCTTTCCTTGGACCCATTTTCCCAGGCCACACAGGCCAGAGCGATTGAGAGGAAAACCGGAAAACCATCGCTCGATAGGCAATCATGTCGTCTGCCGGCCGCCGGTGCAGTCTGGGACCAGCCGGGGCCTAGAGAGTGAGAAACCGTCGTCGTCGTCGTCGTTGTCGTTGTCGTCGTCGCCGGCGTAACAGGGCCCCCAAGGCGGCAACAGCGGCGGCCACTTTACCCGAGACGCTAAGACTCTAAACGTTTCGGAAACGTTTCAGCCGCCTACTAACCGGTTCCGGGCCACCCCACAACCTCCCCCCGGTTGGACCGGTTATAATCGTTCTTCCGATCGGATCCGAGCCGGCCATCAGGTGGACAGGGGCCGAGTGAAAGTGAATGTAATGAGAGAGAATTTGCAGTCACCACCGCATGCACTGGGCACGATATGCGCTGCGGTTGCTGCTGTTGCGCCTCATGTTGAGCAAATTTTCCAATTTATCCACCGGCAGCTGTGGGCCAAGCGCCTTCGCTTCAGTTCAGTCCAAAGAAGAAGAAGGGCACAAGGTGCAGATGGTGTTCAATTAGCTCCGCATTACCGCAAATTATGTACTACAGTGGTCAGCTGTTGATATAGGCTTACTCTTACTCTTACTCGGGAGAAAAAGTCACAGAACGTGAAGCACTTTGCGCAACAAGTGCTGCAAGGTTAGAAGATGCGTCATTTTCGTTGAGTTATGTAAAGACATTCAATAATGTAATTTAATCGATCAAAATAAAGGTCAGTTAAACTACAACGGTGTTCCACTTTAAAAACCCTCCACAAATTATCCGCAATGAGGCAAGTCGCACGAGAATCGCAATTTTAATTCCTCGTCAATGGTTTGGGTCGATCGTTCGAGGAATGTTGAACCATTTCCAGGAATGTTGGACTTTAATGCTGGACGGCGCTTCCAACCGCGCTATCATCTGCCCATGGGCAGGTAAAGAGCAGTGCTTCACAAAACAGCTTCAGACGACCCGAGAGAGATAATTAAGAAATGCGCTATGCACATAAAGGCGTAATTAAAAGATACATAACATCTTCGCAGCACGGCCAAACAAAACGAATGCTCGACGAGAGCGAGCGATAAGATAAGACGCCTCGGAAGTCCTTCAGCCCGTCTGAACGTCCGTTGCCGTTGCCGGTGAACTCGTTGCCCGGGGGCGGGGGTTTGTCTGCCGCATTAGCTCAGTGAGCTCATCTTTCCGGTCCGGCAGAGCGCGCCCGACTCGACCTGTTCGACATCATCCGTCACACGGCAAGTATCGCTCATTTACATTCCCAATTAAGCAATTAAACATTTAATTTGCCACCAACCGTCCGAACCCGAGCGCCGGGTTGAAGTGTGTTTTTACAGCAAAACTTTCCCTTCGTCCGGGCAGGGCAGGCAGGCGCACCACGGCCACCCACCCTGGAAAGCCCGGGTCCGGAATTTACACTGCACCATTAAAAGGGCATTAATTTCAATCTTCTGTTGACAGATTGCCCTCGACCGTGGCAGACGGATCGGATTGCCCCACGGCCCCACGGCTAACACGGTTAACAACCCGCGCGATGTAAAGGGGGCTTTTGATTTTATTCGGGCCGATCCTGAGCGCAATGAACTCTGAACGAACCCGGTGGGGGGGAGGTTTCCAAAAAGGGCTGAAGCCCAGCCCAGGCCAGGTCTCTCGGTCAGGTCAACAAAGCATCAACAATCAATGGAGGGTGGTGCAAAGAATGATTGATGAGATCCTGCGAACGATTGAGGGGCTCACACTCATGGACGGTCGACATTCTTCGACCTGCACTGCGCACTGCATTCTTCGCGCGTCTGTGGCCTTTTTACAAGCGAAGGGGCCAACAAAAGGGCTACTAATAAGGGTCTCATCATGGTAGTAATTATAAGGTTCTAGAGCGAGCAGCTGTTTCTGGGTCTAGGCAGGTTCTGGGTCTAGGCAAGATGATTGATGGCGATCCACGAATTTAATTCACGCTCCAGATCCATGGTGACCTTGAAGGCGTTGCGAATAGCACTGACTGCGTCGCAATTAATAAGGCCAACCAGGATCTATTCCGCGTCTCCCCCCGTTAAAGACCCACTCGGTGGTTCCAAAACAAACAGCATGAGACACGCATAAGATTAATCGATAGCCCGAGAGCAATCAAACGAGACTCTACGAGAATTACTGGTCGTTACACATTACTGGTCCACCTTCGTCCGCAGAAGACGCCAGTTTCGGAGATCTTCAAAACGGCCGACGGGCGGACAGGTTTCTGGCGAACCCATGTCGCGTTCCGCAAAAGCAAAAATGCAGCAGTCGGTCCCCCAGCAACTCAAGGACCCGCGAGGCCCCGATAACGGTGGAGGCGTTTTTAGGGAATAGCTTTTGTGGCGGTTCGCCTACGCCCAGCGAAGGTGACACAGAAAGCTACACGCCCCCCAACAACAACTATCCATCGCGGCTCGGGAACCTGGCCCATCTAACGAGCGACACCATTAATCCCAACACCCGGCGGCGGCGGCGGGGGTCAGGCCACAAGTGCTAATTATGTTATTAAACTAAGAAGTTGGAGTTTATCACCAAGCCGAGCCAGTGAGCCGCCCACCAACCTCACACACGGGGCGGGCCTTGACATTTACGTTACTTCCACCAAACTCTGAGCCTCCCCTCTGGACGGATGCTTCTGCACCGTAGTTTTTGGAGGTGTCGGAGGTATAACGGTTGGCGCCTAAGGTGTGTCGATGGGGGGCTCATTTACTACCCAGAGTGCGGTCTGATGCGTGGGCCTTGGTGCGAAATTCTTCGGTAGTTTGTACTTTCTAAAAGCGACCAAAGAGCAGTCGCTGGTAAGCGGATACCTTGGCAGACCTTTGGCAAAGACCGACCGAGTGGCTAGACAGACGACGAGCTTCAAGCTGCCCCGTCCCATATATGTGGGCGCATCTCTCCGGGATCATCACTCCGCGGGCGGTTGGAGATAATTTGAAATTCAAATGACAAGCCAGAGACAGAGACTTGGTCGCCACGTCGTACGGGCGTAGTCACAACATGGCACACCATCGGTCATCAAACGGTTAACCCTTAGCCCCCGGACGACGGCTCACAGGCTCAGGTGCCACAGATGGGGTGTTCTATAGAGAGTATCATGTGCGGTCCATTACCAACGTGCAATTAGACCATAAGTGGAACTCGCCCATCCGGAGTGTTATCCGATGCGAGACAGAAAAAGGTCTCGTCGTGTCTCTAGGCGACGACTCGACTTCTGGACTGCCACTATGTGTCTACTTTCGATGGAACTCGGTATGGAGTGTGCTGCGATAGAGTTGCGTTGAGGTTGAGGAGAGAAGCCAATTCAAAATGTAGCTTTTAAACTAGGGACCATAGTAGCTACTTCAGTGTTCAACCAGAGTTCCTGTGTGATGCTTCAATAAGAACTCTAGAGTCCCAGCAATGATGGTGATCCAAAGGCAGAGCGCATTTGGTCCAGAAAAAAGTGGTCCTATACAACAAGCAAGCATCAATTACAACACGACCGCGACCGAAACCACAGACCACGCAATGCTCCGGAATGTCGTGTGACGCGGAATGTGGCAGGTCTTCGCGGTAGACCACCAAGGCATCGCGCGGGAGGTGCCGCCACCAGCTTCAAATTAGGTCGCCCGGTGACACACCGTGAACACATAATTTAGCACCAAGTTTAAGCCCCTTTAGTGACGCCCAAGAAAAGGGGGTACATCGTCGAGCAGATGGCCTCTCTTCCATTGCCGGGCAGCAGCTCCACACGGAGCAGGAGCCATAAGTTTCGTGGCGGCAAATTTACCAAAAATTTTCCTCCCGACAGCTCGCTCCCGGTCGTCCGGAAAGTGCGTTAACGCGCACAAATTAAAGCTAATGGGTTCGGCGCAACCAACCCCGCGGGTCAACCCCTCGGGCCGAAACCCCCCTTCAAGCGCTAATGCGTGCTGCCATATTCCCCGGAGAAAGAGGGGTAACGTCGCCGTCGCCGTCGCCGGCGCTGCCACGACAGGCAGCTTCCACAGGAGGAAGTATGCAAAACCCGACCTCGCTCGGAACCGGAGTGGTGAGGTGGAATATTATTTTCGCTTCGCTGGTGGCGGCATTGGGGAGGTGTTGGGCGGTTGGGGATCCCGCGCATCCAATCCCGCTATTAACTGTGAAACAGTGACTTCCGGTCGTGGTTCTACTGTCGGAGTGGTACGGGCTGTCAGAACGCGTTCTCTGGCCGCACGGCTGGTGGAAACATGAATTTAATTATTGCTCAGTAATCTATGCTAATCAATGACGTACACGCTATTAGACTATTACAGATGCGCGTCAGGGTTCGTCCGATTCAACAGAGTTGCAGTAGTGTCCAGGCTAGAAAAGTAACGATTTTGGTGGTGATTGCGAGATTGTAGTGACTGGTTTTAATAACTAATCAGAAACATATAGACAATAGAGGCCCGATTTCAATGGACCAGCTATCTGGCCTCACCGATTCATTGGTTTCTGTGGGAAAGGTGTCAGTTCGAACCCTGAACGAGCATCAACTTGAATGACAAACTTTAGGCATTTGACCTCGCTTTGGTCAAATAATCAGAATTTCATCTAAAAACGAAATGGTGTCCGTCAGATCTGTCAAAGTGCGGCTAACATTTCACGTCAAACATTTAGAACAGTCGCCACTTGGACAGAAATTCGTCTGAAACCCGTTACCGTTACCGAAACCGTTCATCATCCATCCGTCAACGCAATAAATAATATAAACACTCGGAACTGCTTGAATGTGGATTCCAACTCAAAACCTTATGTGTCAGACCTATCAGAACTTCGAACAAACACTTTCTTTCACAGAGCACTCTGCAACTCTGTAAAAATAGAATACCGAACAGTTCCGAGAGGCTCGTCCGGTCAGTTCCGAAAAGCGCAACACCTCATCGAAGTGACGGCCACAAACTCCCTTCGAGTTCCGTGAACCGCTGCCTGCTGCTGCCGGAGATGCATCATTGCGCATCCGGAGTGAATGCACAGAATGTTAATTGGTGCCAATCCGTTGCGGACACAGTGACGCCATCGAGATCGGCAAATGAAACGCATGCGGTCCCGCAGGCGGCTAGCGGTTAGTCACCAGTCGGTTGACGTGAGGAATTAGTCACGACACTCGGGAACGCGCGCAAAGTGCACACACTTTCTGACCCCTCGCCGGCGACCCATTGTCGTCTGGAGGGCATCCTCCACCGCAGCACGCTGACCACAGCACCACCCGAACTACGAGCTACCCGAAAACTCCCTTCCCCGACGAGAAGCGTCACTCATGGCCACTGGATTTGCCGGGGAATTGATTGAATATTAATAGACTGACACATTCGACCACCACAGTCCCGCAGTTGGTGAGAGTACTGGGTTCTCCCAGAATGCCGTGACCACTAACTGCGAGTACGCAGCCACTTATTTCGACCCAGCCCAGCAAACCGCGAGCCAGTTCTGTGGATACATTTTATGACAGTTTTAATTGAATTATTACCACATCAGCGAGTGTCAAGCGGCGCGCGGCCTTCGGGCCAACCTACCGCCGGCACCGGAATGACACAGTTGGTGGCGGTTGCCACCAAAGACCCAAATATGGTGGTGCCATCCTCTCCGGCATTGGGCTACGGCTTGTAGGTTGACGTCTATTAACGCACGTCGCTTCCCAGTGGTTCCTTCCCACGAAACGCTGGAAGCTCTTTACCTCCATTAGGCACGCACCGTGACGTTCGATAGTCGAAGACGGAATTATTCACGTTCTGGATGTGCCGCGTCAGTTGACAACGGCCACGACACGACGGACGACGACCAAACTGGGCGGGGGGGGGGGGGAAGATTACTCTGTTGCGCTAATGCGCGATACCGAGGCCCACGCGCGTCACATTTTAAGAAGCGAAAATTGACGTTTGATGACACGTTCAATGCCCCGCCGACCGGCGGTTGGTGGTCTAATGGATGGCAGTGGCAGTCACACAGTTTCTCGTCGATGATCACACGAAGAGTTGACAAATGATAATTAGAAGATGTCTATCGCCACATCGGCTCAACGTTCGACGGAGATTAGTTTTACGATCATTGGAATTAACATAGGTTCGGAGGGTAAATGGCAATAACGTGCCATCGCCAGCTTTCCAGCCTATAAGCTCATAAGCCCAGACCCCATAAATCAGTTGGTAGTTGCATCAAAGTCATTTGAAAAGATACGGGAGGCACTAAACTTCGATCTCTGCCCAGGTTCAGGGATCAGTTATATCTGATTCACAGAAAACTTACTTGGAATCAGATGTAACGATCATGAGCTGATAAAACCGACAACTTTTAAATAGACTTGAAATAGGAAAAAACAACCTTAAACAGAGTAAATGATAGTTGTGTCTGCATATTTTGAGATACGTTAAGAGTTGGGACGATCTGAAGATCTGAACGAATACAATATCAAAATTGTCGTAGCTCTGAAGGCAGAACGATAACATGTTTTAAATAACTTGAAAAATATCTATTTTTCCAACGAACGTTTTAAGCTTCCGCAGTATGTAGCAGCATTTTGCTTATGGTCCGACAAGCCCCAATTTTTAATGAAAACATGTTGTCCGTTAACGAGAAGTTATGTGTGCCCCCAAAACATCCCCATCCCGGAAATTCCTGGTTCCGGGCTCACTAAGGCCTGGTTCTAGTCGTGGCATTCCACAAACTTTCACGACAACATCGTTCCCGGGTTCTCCCTGCATCCCGCTTGTTTCTCTGGTTTTCGTCGGTCCCACAAAAGCCAAGGAAACTGCTTGTTGCGGATTTTGAAAAATTTAGCTCCCAAAGCCTTTCTCGACTTCCGTCGCAGCCCAGCAAAAGGGGCCCACGGGCCATGTCGCTAGCGTTCGCACGGTCCAATGTCACTTCCGGCGCAACGTCGGAGCCCGTAGGCAATTGCTCTATTAACGGCACGGCGACATGGTGACGTCGCCGACGGAGTGAGCGAGCGGCCATGATGGACATACTTCTTGGCAACCCCGCCGCCAGCAGCCCAGAACCCCCGGAAGGACTTTTATGGGAGTTTTCGAGGAGAGCTGTAAAGAAAACAGCCCTTCGCCGGCCGGACGGAGATCCTGTCGCAACAGTTTCCTTGGTCGCGCCGTTCTATTGGTCGGCTGCCGGGGAACACACGCACCGTGTTGTTGCGCGCCGCCATTATCCTTTATCGCGTCGTCATCTTTAACGGGCCGACCATCCATCATGCCGCCCCAGAAAGCGATATGTCCCCGAAAAGTGGCACCAGCTTTGGCGCTGCTACACGCTCTGGATGCTGAATTTTTATTCCGCTACCAATTCGCAAACTAGATGAGCCCCAGAGTCTTGTCCTTTATATCCCTTTCCTGCCCGATCCCGGCACAGGATCTACCTAGGAGCCTTGTTCTTGGCGGCCCCGCTTTTTTATGTGTGCGAAAACAAGGACCCTCCCGCCACGCTCCGGCGGCCCCGGAGCGTTTGGGGGATGTAATTTTAATGCAATAAATCCAGTTTTATGACCCCCGGGGCCTTCGTGATCACAAGCTGAGCTTTTTTTTATTTCGACATTGCCCTTCGGGGGCCGGCCTGATGGACCGAGTCAGCCAGCCAGGGCGCCAGCGTTGGAAGTGATAATAAAGTATACCGGGGAGTGTAAGATCAAAGACGGTTTTTGGCTTACCCTTAAGGCAGGGTGGAGTGCAGGAAGTCCACTCCGGCGTCCCGAGTGCCAGTGGTCAAAGCCATGAAACCGCGGGACGTTCCGGGAACCTTACTGGACAACGGATAAAGTGGCCGGCTTTTTTTCGGTTCCTTGATTTTCTCTGACTCTCTCTCGCTCGGCCAATGATGGTTCGGCCAATGGCGAGTGGATAGTAATAAAATTAGAATCAATAAAAACAACGTACACACCACAGCATAATTAATCATTTTTATCACTTTCTACGCACTTTTGATGGGTCCACTCTTCATCCAGTGAATGATTTTGGCGGCCAGGAGCCGGTTACCGAACGCCTCCTGATATTCGAGTGATGTTCCAGAAACACCCCAAAACGAAACAAACAAACGGAACCAAAACAAAGAACGGAACACTTGCTGGGAAAACTACAGTTTATGGCTTACGTGCTTTGGCAACATTAATTTAAAGCTGCATGTTGTCCACCGCTGGGTAGCGTAACGGTGAAACATGCAACGCAGCCACTAAAAAGGGGCCACCAGCCATTGCTGTTACGATCGTTACTGCCGTTTGGTCATTATTTTACAGCCAAACAGCGGCTCGTTACATCATTAATCTGTCGCCGAAAGCGTCCTTCGGACGGTTCCGACAACCTCGGTGCTGTGACCTTGAGCCGGATTCTTGGTTTTTTTTATAAACATAATTCTACTTTTTCGTGCAGTCGCATTAAATTAATAGTCGAGCACTTTCGAGTACCAATAAGAAACAGGTGTTCAAAAAGATGTTAAACCGTTTAATTAGGGTAAAATCTGCTGCCATGTTAATTTATGAAAATATCGTACTCGAAGAAGAATTAATCTTCCAACAGTTTAACATTTATCAAAGTGTTTTAGAATGTCTCTAAATGGCATATTGGCTCAATTACTTGATCACTACATCTTACATTCAACTCGCAACTCAGTTGCAGCTAATGACTGACATTCTCCAATGGAAGTAAAACCAACTCCAACCGATCGAAGTAAAAACCAAACGATGCAATTAAAACGCTTGTTTCATTTTAACGAAGCCGATAACTTCATCCAAGAATCGAATTAAACCACCACAATCACCGAGGAGAGCTCACTGCCATTAATTCGAACTCGACCACGATCCGATTGAATCAGCGCAACGAGACGGAATAATGTGAATCCTGTTTAAAGGTCCATTTGCCGCATTGGTGACCAGTAATTCGGGGTGACGAAAAGCGAAAAATGTAATAAAATATCGAATGTGCATTTAACGGCACCGCGGACCGCATTGCGCAACAGCCTGGAGCCTTCCGAAAACAAGAAAAACGGGACGATTGCACAACAACTTTACTTTCCGAAAGAACTTCAACACTTGACGGAGTGGATGGCATTATTATGGTCTCTTGGAAAAAACCCCTCAGGGAACTGTTACGCGCAAATTCAAGGTGAAGCCAAATCAATCGCACAGCGTTCTGCCCATTTACACACGTAGCCGACACATTAGACGGCTTCCGGTTTCTGGCTTCGCTGTGTGCGCTGCGCTCCGAAATGCACCGTACTTCCGGTGCGCGGCGATCTTGGCGATCGCCGGGTCCAATCGTGGCGCAACCGAGTGCAAATAATTGCATCGTGCTTAATGGTGCCACATCACAAGCACCCCGCGACAAGTTTTCGAGGTCACAGCAACGGCATGGCACGCACTGGCACAGGCCCCCCGTGACCCTATTTATTTCCGGGTGGCCGGAAAATGGCACGACATAATCGGCACCCAGCACGATCGCCCGCCCAAATGCACACCAATCGGTTGCTAATTGATTCAAGATCGACCATCTTTGACCGTAACGCCGATCGCAGTGTTTGCAGCGAAATATGCCAACTGCAACCAGCTGGCCGACCCACCACACCGAAGGGAGGGAACCCGCTGCAACACGCTGTTTGTTGATTTTCGCGTATCTAGAGCAGTTGGCTCAGTTGGTTATGGTTATGACCACTTCAAATAGTGCGCCCTACATTGGCCTGTTTATAATTTGTGCAACTTATTCGCGCCGGAACGCCCGCACCGGGTTATGTATTTATTTGGAAACAAGTACCGGTGGGGCAAAACACACGTCACGAAGCGTGTTCAAAACAACACCACGCAGGCGATCCACACAGCACGAGTCCTTCTGCGGGGTTGAATTAGGAAAGCAACAAACATTAATTGGCACAAATTGATTGATAAATGGATCCACATTCATATCCGATCGGGGCGATCGCGCATCGGGGCTCGAGCGGCTCTAAAATAGATTGGATGGAATCGGTTCAAGCTGGGCACTCCACAATCATCGCGCGTAGCGTTAAACCCATAAAAATCCTCCGTGAAGCGGGCCGAAAACTGACTCATAAAGTCTCGTCATACTTCGAAGAGTGCCCTCAAACACCACGGACAAGTTCAGCCAAACAAAAGCCTACCGATCTGCCGATTCCTTCAAACAGATTGCATCATAAGCCTTCGGGGAACCCAGCACGGGCCTCGAGCCGCAGATTAGGCTCCTTGTGCGGGCGCGAACCGAAGGCCGGTGCTGATGAAAGGTCGGGCGGTTCCCCGAAACCGGCCCTTTATCTTATCGGATGCGTTTGCAATCAACACACCCGAGTCCGAAACTATGGCCAAATCACCCGCAACCGACGTCGTTCAAGTGGGCGTGAGTTTTGTCATCCGCCTTACGAAGTGCGAAGTGCCTTCTTCCCGGCCTTTGTCCAGAAGATAAACAGTGGTGCGCGAAATCTTCTGAAGATTGGTGTGAATCATTCGTTAAGTAGACAACGATTCGAAGTATTCCCAGAATTATTCCAACCTGTATTTGTGGTTCCTTGTTGATCATTTGCTGCGATACACGAGTCGGATTCAACGAGATCTGTCAAACTGCTCGAATCATCCAGCTCGAATGGCGAACGATGAAACAAACAAGCAGAAACGATGTAGAGTTTGGTTTCTTCGATCGTACGGTTAAGCGATCGAGGAAAGTAAAATAATCTTCTACAACAAGCGCTACTACACTGGTTTCACTGGAGCACTTTAAAAGCTCACTTTCTACCACCGAACCGAACGCGGTCGCAGCAAAGCAGAGAGCTGTTTCTAATCAAAACATCAACCAATTAATTACGCCAGCCGCCGCACACGTACGCGTACGGTCAATGGTTGGTTTTACCCGCACACATGCGTGCATGTGTTCCAGTTGTTGTGCTGGTGGTGTTTTGTTTCGTAGCGGTCTTTTTTTTCTGCTGCCTGCGCCGCCTTCCATCAACACGAAAACCGAAAGCATCGTGCGTACGAGTTTCACTTCACTTTCGCGGTGTGTTCGTCCTTTCGCGCGATCACGATCAGGATCTCTGGCTCAGGGACCAACGCAACCGACGACGCACAATTTAACACGCGGGTTTAAGTTGACAGTCAGGAGCGCAGCACTCGGTGCGTTCCCTTTCACCAAAAGCCGGTTTAGGGAACGACTGTCCGGGGGTTCGTACTCAAACCGACGTCATCTTCGTCGCAGAGTCGGTTAAATATTTACAAATCGCACTTGCGGATTCGGTGGCCATTATTTTTGCACTTGAATTGCCTACTTTTCTCGATTGGCTATTTTTATGCCGTTGATGTCGGACGCCCCCCGAACCAAGAGGTTCGGCAAGGTGTAAAATTAATTTTGGTCATTAAACTTTAATGATTAAAGATGAAGATTTTAAATTAAGGAATTATGGAAGTGCGAGGTAGGTGAACGAACGAAAGCCACGAACGATTGACGTCCTTTGTGGCCGGATTATGGTTCCACGATGTTTGCCCACCACGACCAGTGAACCATGTCAAACGATAACCCTGAGCAGCTCAATTAAATGTCACTGGTCCGGTGGTCTCATCGTTTGGGTTCGTCCGCTTGTCCGAAGGTGCGGATAATTTGCGCCCAGAGCACTTCCTGTGTCCACACACACATGACACACATGACAAAGGTCATGGTGGCGTTGAAAAGGGTACTTTCCCCACTTTGCGGCGTGTACTCATCCGGTGCGCAAAACGTAATGCCATCATCATCATCAATCTACACGCCTCATCATCAATTGCGCGCTCACAGCTCCACTTCAAATGGGATGGACATGAGTGAGGGGAGGTGTTGGCTACCGCCGGTGGCGAAAGATAACGACCCAAAAAAGGAAAATGACAAGTAGAGCACACGTCATGCAAAAAAAAAGACAACAACCACCACTGCTTGATGACTGGAACTGGATTAGCAAGTAAATTAATGTCTCCAGCCAAAACAACGAAGGAAAAAAAGGTGAACGCAATCCGCAGCGCTTCGCTGAACGCGTTGGGACGTTGTGCTTCCGGCTGATAAAGCCAATCGACGAGATAGGGAAGTGTGGCACAGAGAGGCAACCCGAACATCGCGGCCGCATTCTTCATCGGCTGTCAGCGCATCAGTGAACCGTGAGACTGTCTCAGTAAATGTTTTTTAATGTTTTGCTTTGTTCCAATCATTGAAGGTGACGAACAGAGATTGTTGAAAAAATGGCTTCGGAGAACCATAGCGAGTGGCCAACCATAAAACAAGGAAGTTACAAAAACTCTTTGACTAATTGATACAAAATAATCAGTCAAGCCATTCTTTACGGGAAGAGCTTTAGATGGCCATCGAGGCCATTTTTGACACTGCTTTAGCAAATGTCAGTCCCTAAAGCCTCAACCCTTTCGCTACACACCGCGGACACACCGCGGACACACCACGTGTCACGTTGCTCCAATTTTTAATTAGCGTCCGGAGCGTGACAGGCCGTTTAACCGGAAACTCGGGACGATTATTTAACTGTCAGAGTGTCAGAGTTTTGTATTTTTCGTATTTCGGTTACTACACAACAATCCACAATTGTGGCCGGCCTTGTGGTCCGCTCCGATATGAGCGGCCTGCCCGTGTTTTCGATGATAAATTCCGCGCTTCCACACTCAAATTGGAACACACCATCGCATTACGGACACGTCAGACCGTGACCCGAAGCAATTTCCTTCCTTACGCGCGGCGCGCACGTGTTGTGAGTGACGGTCTCCGCACTCCGCAATAAATAAACAAAACGGCCATACGCGGGAATGAAAGTTTTGCGTCCCATCCCTTCCTCGACAAGTAAATCCCGGTTTCCCCGGAGTTGGCCGGGACACCTACCTTGGGATCGAGCAGACAGCGCTCGAGACTGTCCTCCCGCTGCTGCTGCTGGCTGCTGGTCCGCCCGCTACCGGCACCGTCCGCTTCCTGGCGCAGCCGGGCCCGCTCGACGCGCACCAGCGTCGGGCTGTCCATGATGGACGGTGTGCGGCTGGGTGGGCCGGAATTCGATTCCGACGTGACCCGCATTTTCCCGTTGAGCGACACCTTGAACGGATTTTCGTCCCGCGGGGCAGCCTGCGAAGCACTCACTCACACACACACACAGCCACTCTCAGACGCACTCGAGCACGAAGGATGCCCAGGATCCGGCGCGTCGCCTCGAAACTCCACTTAACGAGCCGCGGCCCAAAATTATGCACTTTCTTCTTCGCGCTCTCTCTCTCGCTTCTCGCGATTTGGATGTGATTATAACTTCTTCTGCGTCCTTAACTACCACCGTCACACTTCTCGCGAACTCGAGAATCTTGACTTTCCGTGACCCGAAACACTGTGTCGCGGCTCTTGTAAAACCGGCAGCACCAGAACACCGCTTAGGCTCAAGTACCGCGTTTTCCGATTTTCTGCTCCAAGCAGCAGGCTGCGCTGCGATTGTTTCTTAATTGTTGTGGCTCGGCCGCACGATCTTCTCGGCCGCTCGGTCCACCGGACTGTCCGATTGTGGGGCACTCCGATTGGCACGCGCCCGGCCCACTTAAGTGTGGCCCACTTCGGACCAAAAACAATAGGGCACTCTGGCCCAACGACAAAACTGACGGAATCTCCGAGAGGCTGGTCGGAGCCTGATTCGCGCGCGTCAAAGCCTCCTATTTTACGACTCTGTCTCTCGACGGACTGCTTCTCTGTCTCTCTTTCTTTTCGGGCTGGAGGGAAAATGTTTTCCGCCTACTTTTCCGCGAGCAGTGTGCAGTGCGCGCCAAATGATGATGCGGTTTCGTTATTCAATAATCATTATCTGATTTAATTCCGCCTGATAACGTCTGGCGTGCTGCTGCGCTCTGGCCGTTGCGGCGCCCGGCGGCCCGTCGAAAGCTACGTTTCCATCCCCCTCATCATCATCATCATCATCATTGGCAGCAGCAGCAGCATCAGCATCATATAATCATCAGCAGCGCAACACTCTCTTTCCACGCCGATTATTTCACGGTTCAGTTTTCCGCGCGCGCGCTCGCTCGCTGTTTGTGATTTTCTTCTCTGTTTCGGTTGCGCTTTTCGTTGATTTTCACTCGCCTCCGTGACGGTGGTGCGCCGGTTCCGGGGTGGCAGAATGGCTAGATGGGTTTATTATCCATTTGCATTTCGGAGCACACACCGTGACCGACTCTGTTGCATCCGTCCGAGGATCCGGGGGTCTTCTCAACCGGCGAAGCCTTTCTTAATCGTCACCACCACCTTCATCAGGCTGTCGGCCCGGTTGTTTTGCACCGGTCGGTCGGACGAAGCTCTAGAAAGACGAGGCGGGAAAAAACACGTTTGAGTAAATCACCGAAAATGAGAAAATTCGTAGGTTCAAAGTGGCCGGCGAGCGAGCGGCGACGGGACGATTCGGGGTGAATATAAATTTGGCAACAAGAGAAATCCGCAAGCAAGCGCCTTGCTATCATTACGTTAGCCATAAAAATGTAGTAGTTTTGAAAGTTACACGAATGAAACGCAATTATGTGTGTGTGCCGAAGCTAGTAACGGAAAAGGCTTCGATTTCGCCCGAATGGCCAATCAAACAATATTTTGTGTGTTGAGTACACTGTGAAGAAACATTTTGTAAGAATAATTGAACTTAATAAATAATAATCATAAACTTATTAAAAAAACCTCTTATGAACAGTCAGTCTTGAGCTTGAACCTTGGCAACTTGAGTCAAACTTGAGAAGCCAACAGCTGTGCACTTTCCTTTCCGTTTCCTGCCATTAAAAAATCAGCCTCTTCGCTCGGGTTCCACGCACTTATCAATCTCCCACGCTTAGGTCAGCGCTCCACGGCCATTTTGCACCCCATTTCCACGTCCCTCACGGAAAACTCCACCCTGCGGTAGCCGAAAAAAGTAGATAAAACCTATTTCCGTGTCCGGTCCGGTCCGGCTCCGAAACAGTGCGCGACCATCAAAGCCGTCCGCCGACACCGAAGAAGACCCACTTTCGTTGGCTCGAATTTCGCAAAAGGCCAGCCCGGTCCAGCCGGGCCAGCAGCTTTGGCCATTTTGGTGAGCCATTCTCGGCCCATCGGAGGGTGCGTTTCCTCTTCCCAGCCGAAGAAAAACCCGAAGCTGCACCCCGAAACCCCGCGAACGAGAGCATTCCCAATTGTTGCCGCCAGGCAGTGGCCGAAACTGCATTCATCAACAAACTTTTCTTTGTAGGGCACCGGTCGCGGGTGGCGAGCGTCTCTAATGCTTCCTTCTTAACGCTTCGCATAATCTCTCCGCTCGGCAAGAAAAGAAAACTTTCTCGCGATAGACACCTTGTGTAGTGGGAGTTGAGCGCGATTTTACGTGCTGCTCGGTCTGGGTGAATTGTTCCACCCTCGCAACCCCCCCGCGATACGGGACGGTTTGCGCTCAGCAAACAGAGCGATATGTTTTTATGTTGCATCGGACTTGGTGGTGGTGAAAGAAAAAAAAAACAAGAGGCCAACTCCGCATCGGGTTGGCCGCGTCGATTAGATGATGGATGGAAGTGACGTTACGACACTGGCCGACCGGCCGGACCGAACCGGAAGTGGTATATGGTCGCGTGCCTTGCTCACGCCACAGCGGAGCGCATGCGATAAGCCCGCCCGGGGGGGTTCTGTAACAACTGCTACTGCCGCCGCTGGTGCTGCGGCTGTGGTATTGCGGTCACTGCGTACCAACTCACCAACCGACCGGCCAACTGCAAACAAGTAATGGCATTTAGATTATTGCAGGACATGTTGACGCTTTTTTTTCTACGACTTTTGAGCTCCCGCGCCCCCACGAGGGCACGTCCGAGGGCTTGCGTTTCAAGTTGGCCCAGTTCTGCTACGAATGCTAGCTCATCGGATTTTTTATCGTCCCCTCCACCACGCTCTGCGATATCTAACTTTAACATTCCACTTTCATTCTAAATGCCTACGGTTGCAAGTGCATCACGTCACGTCACGGAAAAGCGCATTCACCGAACGCCATTGTCGCCTATTCGCCGGGTCACATCATTTCCGGTTCGCCGTGCGCGTCACGTGCGGTTTGATTCGGAGTTTTGGTTCCCTCGACCCCTAGAGGAACGCAAAAGCGATTTTGCGGAAAAGGAAATCTTCGAGTGCCTTGGCGATAGGAAAGTCCCTTACCGGGCACGCTTGTGCCGGCCAGTGCGGGATCACTTCTTGTGTGATACACTGACTGACTAGAAAAGGAAGAGTTTCTAGATGAATAACAGATTCACAGAAGAATTAGAATTTAGCTCGAGGCAGATCTCTCAGAAGATGAACTTTAAATTTGGAGCGTAAAAAATGCGATTTATGAAAATTTGTTGAATTTAATTTTTTACGGGAAAATGGAACATTAGCAATAAACATTAGCTAAAAGCTGCAACCTGATGAAAGTAATAGAATTATTAAAATCGATACGACTTAAGACAATTAATGAGCAACCTTGAGTCTACGAGAGGAAAGATTTCGCCCCAAAAAGTATTCTTTGATTACGGATAAAGGTACACGGTCCAAGATTACGCACGTTAGTTCATTTTACAGACCTTAAAGAAATTAATGTGCCAACATTTTACTAATGCCATCGATTCGGGAAGAGCCTCTTCTTTGAATCACATTTCAGTGATGTGTTCAATTGGAAATTTCAAGCCACTGCTCGCTACATTTTCCTTCGCCGCCAGCTTTCCGGCCAATAAAGTGCCCCGCGGAACCAACATATAGAGATTGTTCGTCTGGTTAGATTTCAATAAATTTGCTATCGAGCGATGAAGGCTCTCTTTCATTCTATCTTCGTACAAATCTCTCGATGGAATTGGAACTATCGCTCGAGCCGAATGCATCGAACCAACAAACTGCAGTGTCGATCATGTTAACGAACCTCCAAATATCACTTGAAAGCCACTTCTACGTCAGTAAATCAACTAATCACATTAATCAACAGGACGCGGAGTTGAAATTGAAGCCCCCGAAACCAATAACCAGCGCTGGCGTGCGAGGAATATATTGAAATAAAAATTGATTAACGTGACATTCGGATCTCATGGGAAGGACGAAACGGGCATCGATCGGTCATCAATTCCGACATCCCGCGAATGGCGGTGGCGGGCCCGACTGAGTGGGGCCAAGAATTTGGCGGCCGTCGCTCGCTCGAGTTCGGGGCCGCAGGACGCAATCGAACAATCGAAGGAAGGATGAAGAAAGCGAAACTACACATAACCGTTCGGTTTGTTGGTTTTTTTTTTTTGGGGTGTGTTTCGTTTACGGCATCCATCCGTCAATTCGGCATGCGCGCAAAGTGCATAAAATTGACCGACTTGAAGAGGCGGGACCAGCAGGCAGGGCAACGACGTGTACGTATGAAATATTTATGTGGCGGCGGCGAAGCATAGCTTTCTTTTTTCCTTTTCGTTTGGCCCAGTTGCGCGCATTTTTCGGGGTTTCTTCGCTCAGTTTGGCTCCGATCTGGTTTATCGCTTTTTTTCGGTCGGTTCGGTCTGGTCCGCCGGTCCTTCTTTCGCTCAATGTTTGATTTGAAGTGAAGGAAGTGTTGCACGGGTCTTACGAGTGGCGCTCGCGGTGCCGCGGCAGCTTCCAGTGTTTTTCGCTTTCTTCGCGCTCGTTAAATCGAAGACACGGCGAAGAAATTGTGCCGTTGGCCAACAGAGCCGCGTCGCCTCTCACGGGGCTCGTTTACGTTTCGCAACGGTGTGTCCGAACCGGTTGAAGTCGAGCCACGGAAACGGATCGCGGGCCCAAGAAGCTGCCAGAGGGCACGCCGAGGGAGATGAACCCGCAGTTGCTTTTCGCGGCCAGAAGGTTTAGCATTCCGATTCTTCCGCAAGAAGGGCTTCGATTCTTTCCAGCCACTTCAGGGGCGTTTGTTTCCGATGGGTTAGAGCAGAGCATGGAACCCATTGGATGTATCCAAATGCATCGGTTAAACCTCGCTGATCTTTAAAAGCTTGAAGCTACAATGGAACGTTTTCTTAAAGAACAAATTTAACTTGGCAGACTGTCTGATAAAGGAAACCAAGTATTTAAACAACGTTAAGACTTGATTAAGATTTGGTAAAACCCAAATTTCAAAGAGCGTTATGTTTTCCTTATAGTTTAAATGACCCAATGGATATTTTTATATGGTTTAATAAGCGATCGACGCAGCTTATAAAACAGGAGCGAAATTCAACAAGTAATTTTAGCAAACTTATCTGTGATACTAAAATCCTCTATCAGCGTTTCGAGACCGCAAGTTATAAACATTTCGATGCAACCCATCGAAGCCGTTTCGTCGGGCACGTGATGCAATTGCCCTTGGCGGATGCATAAATTCAGCTCAATCGTGGCAGCTCGTTTCCCTCGAAAAACAATCATCCGGCATCATCGGGCAACCGCAATAGATAACACACACGGCGAACCACAACGATTCGGAGGCAAATCCTCGGTGCATCGTGGCCGCCCACAGTGGCACTGATCGGTGCATCCGGCAATTACCACACAATGAAAGATCGCAGTCGCAAACCCGCACAACAGTTTCGATTGATTTTCGATCCTCATCCGATTCCGACGATCGGGACTGGTGGCCTTTTTTGAGCACCGCGCAGCATCTTGAATGAATTGGTTGTTACTTTTTGTGTCTCTTATGTTCACCCAACAATGTCATCTCCTTTTCTTTGTTTGCTGCGGAAACATTAAAAAATCGCGCACAAACGAACAATGGGTGGGCCATCTCCAGACGAACGCCGGTGGAAAAGCAAATCCGAAGAAAATCAATTCCGTGGCTAAGGGAACCAACCTTTCGAGATTTCTCGTGCCTTCCGCGATCCGTTCCGTCCCGTTCTAAGCACACCGCTCCGTCCTCTCCTGTTGCTTCTTTTCTGTTGTTTCGCTGGTCAGTGACTCGCGCAACACACCGGAATCACAACACTGCGGGAACGCAAACAGCAAGTGGGCGCGAATGGGACAGTAATTGCGATTACGCAGTGCGGTACGACCGAACGATTATATTCTTTTGGATTGTACCACCGTGCACATTTTCCGTGTATTTTCGCAATCGTACGATCTACTAACTAACTAACTACTCGATCTCGCGAACGCGCTTGCGGAACGCACAAGACACCTTCTTTGCGACACGGCAACTTAACTGATTTTTGAAATTCAAATCTGGCTCTGAATTTCTGAGTTCACCGATGATAATTTTGGGCAAAAAAACCCCAAACGCAAGCACAATAATACAGTAGAAAAGGAAACTCAGGGACAACGTTATTGTGCAAGCACTTTTATTACTGCACTGCTTAAACACGGGAACATAAAACTGTTCCAATTTCACTAAACGCTTCCATTTTCCATTCTCTGCGAACGAAACCGACAACGGGTATAATCGAACAACGCGTAGAAAATATTAGCAACGAACAGTACGCCGAGGACGAAACCCTTTGCCGTGAAATGGCTCCGAATCTAAATACGTCCGTATTTTTGAAAAACAAATTTGTGAATGAATTTTCTGAATTTTTGTTTGTTTAGTTCTGGCCAACCATTTCCGCGTTTTGCGTTCCCGGGCTCTTTCAAAAATTTCGAATTCGAATTTCGAAATTCGAAATCAAACAACTGTCAGTTTATGCATTCAAATCGGCCGTGGAAAAATTAAACAACGAAAACAGTAACAACTGTAATTTTACGCGAAACAATTAAATAAAGCGAACCGAAAATAAAATAAGTGAAGTTCATATTTATATTTATACATAAAATATACATATTTTTATCCAAATCTCAGCAAGCGACCCATAAAGAAATCGTATAGGATCGTAAACGAACCGTCAGATGGAACGTGAAATTTCGGGCTCGGGCACTCAAAATTGTTCACTGGGAACCAGGATCAACAAGGACAAGAACCTGCGACTGCATTAATAAATTCTCATGCAACAACAACATGAATCCGATCAATAAATTTAGTAGTACTGAAAAACTGCGTTTTCTACCCCTTCAATAAACCCGTTTTTAATGTTGCTCCAGATACCGCAGAACAAGTTGGTTCCCCAACCGGCACTGGTCTCTGTGCTAAGGCCGGAGGGGGCCGGAATGTGATTGCTCATCACCATTTATTGGTTTCAATAATACATATAATATGACTAGCAGACCCGGCAAACTTAGTAAACAGATTTTGGATTTTATCTGGTTCATTTTTTTATTAGGTTTTGGATAAAATTATTCAGTTTAGGTCATCTACATCTTTATTCTTAGCCGCCAAAATTGTTCGCTAAGCAATTGCTCAAAGAAAGCTTCAGCAAACGTATTTAGCAATGCAACTATAAAGCTGGGGCCACACGAAGCGTAAAACCGAGCGTAAAAGCAGTTCTGAGCTGAAGTTTCTTCACGATAGATTCGATAATTTCGATAGATTCGATAATTTGATTCGTCGGCATCCGTTGATCTGGGAATTACTGGCAGTGTTTGGCGGCAATCGCTTATTCACATTAAACATTAAATAAAAGCTAGAGATTGGCTTATCAACTGGCTATGTAGCTTGGCCATAAATTGATACACGAAGGTGGAATCAACAGTTTTGAACAGTAAATTTTATTCTATTTTGCATTTTAACACAAAATCTCACCCTGTATTGTTCAAATTCTGAAAGTCAAAACAAATGATTTACAACACCGAGTCCAATACTTTCCGTCATACCTCCCTCACAATCCTGTTTAATGTGCAGAATCGACCCGGGGACTTAAATGTGTCATTTCACTGAGAACTGTCAATAGAAAAAATCAACCGCTGTACGGAAAAGGAGGTGTGCGGCAAGTAAAATTTTCGACCTCCGCGAACTCCGCGAATCCCGACGAAACATAAATATAGCGACACGATGGCCGAATTTAATAGCTGGCTTAGCTCGAAACTGAAAGCTTCCAACGCGGATGAGAGTGTGTTCGGCTCGTACATAACCGGAATCCTCGAAGGAGACGAAAATGATGAGGAAAAAATGGAAGCCTTGGAGGGTATTCTCAGCGCAATCATTGTACGTTCACTCTATGTTCTAGTATTGGAAAAATGCTCGCAGTGTATGTGCCAGCGGATGCACCGTGGCACCATCAGCAACCATCAGTGTGGCAAGAAAGACAGCATCTCATGTTCCGTTTATTTCTGTTCTCTTTTGTTTGGGGCTGGCCCCGGGACGGTAGGAAACAGATCTGGAACCGTTCATCAAAGAAATACTCGACAAGTGGAAAATTTGTCACGATCGAGAGTCGGCCAACGGCACCGGCTCCAAGCCGACGATGGACGTTGAAGTGCGTCTGGCCAAACTGTTGGAGGGCCAAAAATTGGCCACCAAGGTAGAACGCGAGTACACCGAAGAGGAACGGCGAATTAAGGAGCAAATACTGTCGCAATACAGCCAGGTGAGTGTGGCCGGCGTGTGGCACTCTGTAATACTTCACTTCACAATCACGAGATCTGGTTTTAGCTTTCCGAAAGTGAGCATGAAGATGCCGACGAGGAAGGGGCTAGTTCTGCCGATCCGAAGCTGGTCAAAAACACAAACGTTGCCGATGTACTGGCCCTGGCCAAAGAGAAACGTGAGCAGGCTAAACTCGAGAGCCAGCAAAAGAAGGAAAAGGACAAACAGGATCGAGAGAAGCAACGACAGTTACGCGAAGAAAAGAAAGAAAAGCGAAAAACCGTCAAAGGTGAACGGAGGCGGTAGCAACAACCGGGCACTTGCGGTCAGTTATTTTTTATTGTTTCAACCAAGCACTGCTGCTGCCGGTGCTTGACGTTCGCTCCCCCCTTCCTGTATATCACTAAATGTGTTCCCTCCTGAGTGATGCAAAATATACGAAAATCTCTGTCTGCGGATTGTAGAATCGTTCATAGTCCGAAAAATGCACATTTATCATTGACATTGTTTTCGATATAATTATTTAATTTTATTATAATTGACGTTTTCGATATAATTTTCCGGCGAACCGTATGAAAACTGAGCTACCGCGGTCGAGCAGCGCAACTCCGCAGCCCGAATGAGCAATTCGTGCTCGACTGCTCGACTGTGTACCTGTCCGACCGCCGATTGCTCAATAATCGGCCATATTCGTTTTGATTTCGTCGTCGTTCGTCGTATTCGCAATCGCGTACGGCAACCAATCGGCCGTAAAGTTTTGTGGGTCCCGTTTTTCTGCTGCGACAAAACTCTCGGTTCATTTAACGTTTCGGAAGGCGCGCGCGTGTGTGATTCGCGTCCATCGAGCGGAAAGTCGTTACGGCGAACAATTTCTGTGAAACCCGCAGCCTCTCTGACGGGTGCAAACGCAAAAACATTGGCCGCACCGTCGTCATCATCGCCCGCAGTCGCAGTCGCTGGATCGAGATTTTTCACCTACACCTACTTCCCCCACTCGGTGCGTAGGGCGCAAAAGGCACAGATTTGTGTCCCCAAAACACAACTTGTTAAACAGCACCACCACACACGACCAGTGCTAGAGGAGTGTGGGGGCACGAAACAATTGTTTTCTTTTTCGTTGTTCTATGGCGTGTTGCGTAGTGGTTCCCTAATTACCTCAATTCGGCCGTGAGTGAAGAATTGCGCAAACGGACGGTGTGGCGTGAAGCAGCGCCCCAAAACGAAGGTCCTAAAAGTACCATCTCATTTCATTTTCCAATTCAAGAACGAGCACTGTGCCTTGTACGAAGCAAGCTCCGGGAAGCAGGTTTCTTCCCGTCATCGTCTCCGGTTGCCCTGCGCCGCCTCTTTTGGTGTCACACTTGGCGGCGTGAAGCGTAAAACAGGGCTGTTGTTGTTGTGTGCGTAAAGCGCATGTTCCTGTGTGCGTGTGTGTGAGGGGCCAAGAAAAGGATAAATAGTTTGCCCCAAGGCCCAATGTTGTCACCGCAGACACAATAGTGCCGTCTTGTGTTGTGAGTGTGCGTGTGTATCGTTCTGTGAGACAACAACACACACACAGGCAGACAGGCAGGTGAGCTACTGGAATATTGTGTCACAATAGATCGAAAGCCCCGCCGTGGAAAGCCAAACAGCCAAAATGTGGTGCCTACTGAGTGTGATGATTGCAGCAATGACGATGGATACAGCAGGACGACGGTTCTTGTTCTGGGAATGCCTTGACGGCCGTTGACGCAGTACCCCGGTCAGTGTGTGTTCGTAGTAGGCGTAGTGCCCGACTGTGTGTGCGGGGTGAGCGACAGTGTGGCCGAATGTTTGGCCGACGTCGTACCTGTGCGTGACG
This sequence comes from Anopheles cruzii, assembly GCF_943734635.1. Lineage (NCBI taxonomy): Eukaryota > Metazoa > Arthropoda > Insecta > Diptera > Culicidae > Anopheles > Anopheles cruzii. The sequence continues at coordinate 60,342,005 of NC_069145.1, forward strand.
GGGAATTGGTAGAAGAAAGGAAAAACGAGTATTCCGGAACCTACCTTCGCTTCGTGAGTGAAACGTCCCCCCCGGCCTCTGTTCATAATATTGTTGTTTTCCGTGGCTCATCCGTGCGTGAATCTGGCGAGTAGTGGTGTGACTAGTGCGTGTTTGTGCCCGTTTCTTGAGTGTGTGTGTGTGTGGCGCAGCCCTGTGTTTACTGTGTCAAGGCGGTACGAAACGGTTCTACAACGAGCTGCGAGCTAATTGTGTTGTGAAACGCCGAAATAAATCGCACTATCAAACACCCGAATTGACAGTGGGTTTGCTTCATACATTCAAACGACGCGCGTGCTGTTACTTTGTGTGTTGCTTTGACAAGTGTTCAGAAGACAAGTGTTGTGTTGTGTGTGTGCTCCTCCATTTGACAGTCCAGGCTTGCGAAAAGACCCTTGGAAACGCTGGGGACCGCCGATCGGATCCTTTTCTTCGTTGGAATAGCATGCAAATAAACCGCAAAGGTAAGTTCCGCACACTTTCCCGATAGCTGGCCGGTGTTGGCCGCGTCGATGCCGATGTGTCGTGTTTAATAAATAAACAAAAACAAACACACACACACACGGGAGCGGTGTTACAGTTTTAGGTGGTGCCGGAGTGCCTTAGCCGGAGTTTTCAAGGATCGCATCGCCAGTGTTGGTCGGCGGTTGAAAGGATTGGTTCGCTCGAATAGAGATCCGAACTTTTCCTTTTGCATTTTTTTTCGCACACAGCGCGCGACACACGCACGGATCCTCTCGGTCGGTCGGTTCGTGATCGATTTGTGTGTGCTCCGACTTGTGCGTGTGTGTGTGCACTGTGAAGTGATTTAGTAGTAGGCTGTATGTTTATTTTCTTTTCATTTTTATTTTGTACAAGCTTTCCTTTTTCGCTCGCTAGCTAGTGACGGGCGTGCTAGTGTGCGTGCGTAGTTATGTTCAGCAGCGCAGCATAATGGATCGGCGGCGACGGCGACGGCGATGTATTATTATTTAGGAATGATTCAAGTTTCGTTCTCTCACTTTCGCGCACGCCAGCATGATGATCTCTCCCTCTCTCATCTTTGCTTCTGTCCCTCTCTCTCTCGCTGTGTTGTGTTTCTTCTGCTCGTGGCCACGGTCTGGTTACACAATTTTTCCTCGAGCTTTCGCTCTTTTCATCCCTTTTCGTAGACCAACACACACTCACAGACTGGGGGGTTTTATTTCGAGCAGCTGCATCATCACCACTGTTCGAGCACTTTTCCCCTGAAAAGTGACACCGAGAAACGTAGGATGATAGGTCGTGATTTTCAATTTCATGCGACACACACGGAATGCGATAATAGCAGGCGGTGTTGGTTACCAAGGGGGCTGGTGATAAAGTTAAACGAAAAAGTAGGATTTTGAATCTTGACCGAGCACCGAGGTTTGTTCCTTTTTCCCATGTGCTAAGCAATTAGTCGAACGTTTGCCGATTTAGTGAACCGCTTTTGGTTTTTAATTCTATTTCTACTACACAATAGCATTTAACATTTTACGGCTTTCTGTCGCGAGTTGTGCGTGTGCCGCGGCTGATCTCTCGCTCGAGCGAACGAATCGGATTTGCGGTGAAAATTTAACGAAACAAAACCAAAAAAAAAAAAAGAATTACGTAATTTACCAAGCGCAACATACCAACACAGAACCGGTTGCGTTGGCATTTTATTTCGCTCCTATTCGGCTCTCTCTCTCTCTCGCTCTCCCGTTTGCCGACGGTTTATAGTGTATTATTGCGGGCTCCACTATACTATGATAGAGCCCCACCGCCGGTGGAGACGGCGGGGCGGGGTGGGCCAGGCTCTGGTTGACGCGGCAACAACGCGGTGGTAAACGCAAGCCCCAACACACAACATACTCGCCGCCGCTCTTCTGTGGCGCATAATAACATACCATTTGTGCCAAGAGTGCCCAGTGCCCCCCATTATCGTGTAGCGTTTGAAGCCATCTGCTGGCAATCTACGTTTTTTTGCCAGTCACTCACACATATACACGCGCCCGGTGGAGTCGCGTTCTCATTCACTCCGGTGGGAGGGCCCCATTCACTCACTATATTTGTGGGGAGCAGTCGCACTCGGCGAGTGTCTTTGCGCGCAAGATCACCACGAGAGGGCGCCAGCGTACCCGAAGTTTGACAGTGGTGTGAGTGCCTACGTCAACCCGCCGCCCGCCGTCGCATCCTTGATGTTTGTTTGTAGTTTTGTTTTGAAACGAAAGCAGCGCCCCTCGCGCCGATCCGTTAAGAGGATATAAATTAAATTTCTTTCGATCGTTCGTTCGGTGGAGAAATCCTGTCTGGCAGCCATTCTATTTCTAAGACCCACCACCATACACTTTCACGTGCCGTGCGTTGGCAAATGGCAAAAATAGTAGAATGGCGATAGAGAGGTGGCTCATTTTAATTTTACACATGGAATGCGTGTGCCCTGCGTTGGCTGCCACGGTCGTCGAAATGGTCCTGCTGCTGGTGGTGGTGGTGATAAATGATTTAAAAATAGTAAGGATCGTGCGGCGCAGATGCGTATAATTTTTCGCGTTCCCTCGCACGGCCAGGCAACATATGAGAGTGGCCAAAAACCTATCCCCAAAGAGGCGGGGGGACTCCGGCCAAAATAATGCGCCGACCGTTGAATTGAATTTTCGCTTTCTATTTCGCCAAATATTTTCCCGCTTCTCGTTGAGACTCGCGATCCGCGCGTGTGCCCTTCAGCTGCTCAGCTGTTTTTCGGGTGGGATTTCCGGGGCGGCGCACATGAAGGTGGATATGGATGCACACACAGGCTACCAGCTGGCCAAACAGCCACTTCGTGCAAACGCCCGCCAAAACACAGGGCCACAAGAGTGGGAGCGTGCCTCAACCTGGCATTGGCACCGTTTCCACGGCTAACGGGGGTCAGCGATGTACTTGCAAGAAGGGGAGCAGTAGTGTGTTTCGGCTGCCCGATCCGCCGAATGCCTTATGCTAATTAATATGATTAATTAGCTAATGGTGCGGCGGGGGGGGGGATACGTATTACGTGTAGTAGGTGCTAGTGGGCGCTTAGTTGCAGGGGTGAAAAAGAAGCACGACACGACTTTATGACCACCGTAAATCAAGTGATAACATTCGTTTCACCACGCAGCCTTGCCGTGTGAGCGTTTTTGCTGCATTTTTGCTGCGTAGTTAAGGCATCGGAGATCGGACTATGCGCCCCCGGGAGATTCTTGCGCGTTGCTGCGCCTAGTGCATTCCAAGGAGGAGGCGGACGCCCTACGCTGCGGAGGCGATTAGCATTTGGAGTGTTTGGCGATTTGAAGAAATGAAACAATCGTACGTTGATATGAAATAATCATCAACCGGGGGTGGACCGGGTGGGAAAAGGCGACCAGCTAGTGAAACTGCGCAGTACTTGTTGAATGCCAGCTAGGCGCGCGGGTGGTGAATGGAATACAATGTTGTTTCGGCAAACTTCGAATTCAATTGATTTTCTATCTTGCATTCCTCGGTACCTCCAGGGTCATTCCTACGTTACGTGAATACACTGGAACGTGTCGAAATAAATATTTGCATAAATTTGGAACCAAGAATGTTTTATACGATAAAAAAATCTTTCGATCGACCTTTTGGTAATAATAATTTAGTTGTATTGTAGGTTAGTATCGTTCCAGGATCAACACTGTTGCTTCATGTTGACACCCTGGCTTATACTGAGCTAATAGTCCGTACAGTCCACGAGCTAAACATAATAATTCTAAATAATCGGGGAGCATTCGGTCCTTCTACGAACATTTTAAATCGTTGATGTGAAGTTGATTAACTGACGGTCACAATTTCCAGTCAATACAATTCAGACTGAATAAAATTCTCAAAATGATCCCTAATTTATACTGGAGAACACCAACGAATCTTGTCCTAAAACTTGCTGGCGCGCAAAGACTATCGTTCGAAATTAACAAACTAAAAGAAGCCCTAATCAATAGATGCAATAATTCCATCCATCCAACAATTCGAGTGCTAATTATCTGAAGCTTTTGAATCTGACTAGTTGTAAGATGCTGTTAAGTACGATAGAATGACTCAATTTAAATAGATTTAAATGGAAACATTTTCATTCCAATCATTTTGAGACCTTGGACTTGTCAAATAGCTGCAATCTCAACGTGGAATATCTCTGTACTCTTATGTAATCATGCATTTTTGTCTAATAAAGAACCAATTTTAAACATAAAAAACTGACGGTCACTCGCAGGGCAGCTGACTACGAACATGTCCTGGGAAAGAATACGACGCATTGCACGGGTTATGTTGTGCGTGAAAATGGTCTCGACACAGCATAGCTGCGATGTTATCGATTGATATCGATTAATGTGGGTGCCGGTTTTCTTCATTATTCATGGTGAGAACCATTTCGGACCGACCTGCCGAAACTTTTATCACCCAACCCGCGTCGTTGGCGTCTAATCCCCTTCCCGGTAAGGTGAGGCACCTTGTGTTGGCGGCTCGGAAAGCGCTGAGAAAATTTAGAGTTTGCTCGGCCCGGCCGGGCGATACTCATTGATATTCTAGCCAGCTGCTCAAACAAACTATTTCCTCTATTTGGGTCAATGATGAGTGCCGCGTTTAGCATACCTGGCTGAAGGTGGGCAGCGTGGGTTTCTTTATTTTACAAGCCTTGAGCTTACACCGCCTAACTACTCCGAAGCGGTAAACACAGTGTGTTATTGGTAGGTGTTTCAGCAGCAAACTCAACGAACGCCGTGAAAAGTGCCTCGGCGTGTGCTGTGCCACGCTGCAACATTGGAGTAATCGGCTCCGCTTCTTAAGACGCTACCGGGCTCTCCTATGTGGTCGACTTCCGATACATGGTGTGTCCTCCAGGGCATCGCCGGTTGGATCGTTGGATCCGTCGCCGGTGGCATGTGGCTATCGCTGGACCACACCGACAGACGGTCGTCGCAGCTGTCCGCTTAATTGATTGAAATGAGCTTTGCGCAAGTTTCGCCAGGTTTTCTGTCTGGATTTGCGTTGACATGGAAATGGAGCAGGCAACAATAATCTACGACCACCGCAGCACCGCGCAGCAACTTCGGCGCGTTCCCATCTGCGAACGAACTAACCATCCACTTCTTTCCACCTGCTCCTGGTGAGGTACCGCGTGGTCGGCAGTAATATGTATGCTAACGCGCGCTTCTCGAGCCGCTCCGACGATCGTTCTTCAATGTTTGATCCCATCTTGCGGGGTCCGGCTCTTTTATGGGAAGCTCGCCGGAAGCCCCCGACACAGGTTGCCGCCGTTGTTGGAAACAATATTTGATGGGCACAATAAATGACGGTTCTTTCTCAAAGTCATAAATTCAATTTTGGCCATTTGGGAGCAACCAGAACACGCCCGAAGGCTAACCACTGCTACGGAGAGTCCGTAACCTGGTGCCGGTACCAATGCGGGGAATTGATTGATTTGGGGGCCAGGCCATCGATGACAAAGCAGGAGGGTGAGGGTGCAATATGTTTTGGAAACACTATGAAAGCATTTTCACGTGACGCCATTTGTGAACCAAAAAGGCTGCAAGGTAATTAAATATTAGTTTTATTGTATATCCCAACTATTGGAACTGCAAATTATGCGTTGGCTAAGGGATGCATGAACAAATAAACTTAATATATGATGGCCTGTCGCATAAATAAGAATTGGCGCTCAGTCTCTTTCTTTTCCTATTATTATTAGATGATGGGGACGTTCGTTTCTGATGTACGATCTTCTTCGTCTATCGATCGGTTTTTCCAGCACCTTCACTCCAGGGTGTGCGTTGTCAAGTCATGCTTCTGGCGATTCATTTGGTCCGAGAACCGGGCGGCTAGCACCGAAAGGAACCGAATTTATAATGAAATAATTAAGGATATAATACAATAAAACGTCAATCTAATAAGAATAAATCATTTTCAGTCGTCTCGCTCACTCGCTCTCGCAGTGAGTTTCATACTGTTTCCTTCACTTCCGTTTTGCGAACCGCTTTTTGTTGTTGGTCGTTTTCGCGCATCAACCTTCGACTCCTAATTTCAACTCGCCCGTCTCGTTCCCGTCATGTTTTCTATGTTTTGTTTATCGCTATTTTGAGCAGCTGGTTTTTGGGGCGGTAGCGGGTTTGATCGTACGCCTTTACTTTCCTGTCCGTTTTTCCCCGTGTGCGCCCCGTGTGTGACACGTTGGTCGGCTCGCGTTTGCTTCTTCCTCTGCGCAAAGGAGCGCAGGCAGCCTACTTCTTCACGGACCCCTGTGTGTGTATGTGTTCCACGGACGTGCTGTCCACGGAGAGAGCGAATCTCTTCCAGGGTCTCTGGCCGGATTCGGATCCCGCCTCCAACCCGCTTACTCTGCGGTTCTTATGGGTTCTGCATCTCTCGGTGATTCATTCGGTGGTGTTTTGTGTTTTCCGTTTACGGAACTGCCACCATAAATAATATTAACATGCGCATTCGATTCACATTCTTGTCGGCGGCCGGCCAACCCCCGGCACACAGGACGGCGGGACGCTGTCGTCAGCGGCGTATGTTGGGTATCGGCCGGACCGGGGTGATTGGGCATAGTGTTTAGATGTTTTTTTCTATTCCATGTTTTGCATGCCTCGGTTCGTGTTGAACTTTTTGCCTGCTAATGCACGATTCCTGTTGTTGCTACGCGGACTGTAGAGGTCAGAGACTCTGTGAAATCGATAAAAGTATTAACTAAAAAAAATATATTCCTATTCTAAAACTTTAAATGAAGCCGCCTTCCTCTAGAATGTAAAAGAAAGCATGTACCAATTTAATTTGTTTGTGAAAAGGCATGCAGAATAATCATAAATCCTATGCATTATTTGGCAATAACCAGCCTATAGCTTATTAGCTCAATTCCTTTTTATTTCGGCTTGATTGTGGTTTGGTTGCTGTCCGAAATGGAAAGAAACCCACACAAAAATAACCCCAAATTCGAGGAACAGAGAAACTCCAACAATATTTGTTCGCCGTATCACACATAAGGGTTGGCTCCAATTTTGGTGGTTTGGCAAGGGCGCTGATGTGGGTTTGACTGCTGCTCGAAGGATTTAAATTAGTGAGAATTTTTCTAACATGTTCCACGCTGTGTTAGCCCGTGGAGGAATTTGATGATTTTTTGCATGCATCGTTTTGTTTCGCTGCAGCTGTTTTTTGTGCAGGGCGTGGTGCATCTTTTTTATGCATGTTTAAAATCAATTTAGAAAGAAATGTGTTCTTGCCAGTCCACTCGACGTAGAAAGTGGAACGAGTCGGCGATGTAATGGCAAAATGGCTTTTGAAGTCAATCCAGTTAGATCCAGATCTGATTTAAATATGAAATATCCAAATTTTTTACAGTATCGTTTGCCCTCATTATTTATGTTGGAACCAGAAGTGGCAGTAAAACGAATCGATTCGATGGTGCTTCGAGTTAGTCATCGCTCTTTATCATATTTCTTTGTTCCGGCAAAATTGCGTTGTTAAAAAAATGCGTTTTACAATATCTTAAAGGCATCAATAATTGCCTGCCCCACCGTGTCCGGAGCAGCTTTTTGATTCTTGATTTTTTTTCGATTAGCAAAAAAGGAGAAATTGCAAGTCACGGCGGAGCTGCTGAGTGGTCTACCAGTACTCTGTCCAGTAAATGGCCTATCCACTAAACCTCACTTGTTAGCCTTTCCAGGGGCAGACACAGCCTTAGACCCCCGTGTACCGTACGATCGATTCCTTTTTGGGAGGCTTCGGTGTGTCATTTTTTTAAATCCTCGACGAACGGATTGATGGATTAGGTTTATAAACTTCTATTTGAGCAATTGCCTTTAAAATAATTTTGTAATTTTTTACTCTCCAATTCGATAATTCGCTTTTTTTAGCTTTCGATACATTTTCTCCCAATCACAACACAACGCGTGACTAGCCTTCCCTTCAGGGGGGGGGCAGGCACATGTGATCACGGGAACCCACGTCGTTGCTGCGTATGGTTTTAAAACTGTGTTCCTACCAGCTGAACCTTCATGCGGTCGTCGAGACAGGGTCAAAGCCAACGTCAAGAACATGGTCCGCCGAGCACGGCTGCCTGAGCGAGAGAGAGGCACACAGCCTGGGCGAAACAGAAACATTTGGTGGCCACCAAAATCCGCAACATATGGGACCAACTGACCGCGCGAGACGTTCACCGCCGAGGTTTCGGACGCAACCACACACACACCATCGCCGCGAACCGGGTTGCGTCTTGGACTCACGCGATCGCGGCGTACTTGTGTTTGCAAGTGCGTGGTCTCTCTTTCTTTCCCTCGCTCTCTATCCCGTTTTCGTCTAAGAAACTGCTGATGGACCGCGAACACGCGAATCTCTGGCATACACAATTATACGAGCATCGGAAGCAGCCGGTGGTGGGCATAAGGCTGAGCGCGAGCATAAGGCGGAGCGGTGTAGCCGAGATCAGTTGGAGCAGTGATCGGTTGACTTGCCAGCAAAGATCACAATTCGTGTGTTTGCTTGATGTTACAACACAACTGCAGTTGAACCACAAAGCAAAATGATGCTGCGGGAGTCTCGTGAATTGTGAGCTTCACGTCACGTGGTGAGAATCACCCCGGGGAAGCCTATTTAATTCACATTGACACGGCATCAGGAGGAGGTAGCCGCGATTAGAACCTCAATATAAGGGCCTCCAACTTATCTGCGTGCTCGCGGTAACTCATGTACATGGTGCGCGTTACGCAAGTTCGCGTTTCATTGCGCGCGCGGTGTTCTAAAGGCTTCTAGCCGGTGCTGCCGCTGTGTTGTAGTTGTGTGTATGCCACGGATGAACGGTATCCGATCATCCGTTGGTCTCGGTTCGCTTTTGAAGCCAACGAACAGAACAGCCGGTATGATTAGCGTTCGGAGCCCATGGGTTTATGGCGTCCTCCATTCGGCTTTGCAACGCACAGTGTTGCGAACCCCACAATCAAACCTTTTTACCAGTTACATCCAGCCGGAAGTGGCTCGCTCGCGGGCCATTTTGTTCTCTTTTTTCGTTGATGCACGGATTGAATACCCAAATCTAGATGCGTAAAGGTTGCAAGGCAATCTTAAAGCCATCGCTCGCATATACTACTGTAACCAAAAAGTATGGAAAATTCGCTCATAACTGGGAAAATCTGTATTTGATCTTCTAAATCCATAACCTTTAAAGTAATCCCAACTCTATGCGAGGTGTAGTAAAAAAGTATCGCGATTTTTGTGTTTTTTTTTAAATATTAGTTTATTCATGAATATCTATTTTGTCCCCTTTAAAGTAGTTCCCATCAGATAACGGACTTGTGCCATCGTTTTTTCCGATCCTCGAAGCCCTTAAAAAATTATTTTCATCTTGTTGAGCTGCTCCTTCGATGTCGTCTTCTATCTCCTCAAGCGTAGCGTGTAGCTTCGTCCTTTTACGGCGTCGTCCTTCTTTTCGTCGTTCATATCTTCTCGGCCCTCTGAGAACATTTTAAACTACCAACAAACGCTGCTTTGTGCCAAAATAGCTTCACCATAAACCACAGTCAACATTCGGAATGCGTCCACGCACCTAATTTAGTTTTTCACACAAAATTTGATACAGATTCCTTGCCATCCATTTTTTGGAGTTGAGTTGGTTATGGCCAATGAAGCAAATGAAGCTCCAAATATGCCTCAATTTTCGAATCGGTCCGACAAGTCCGTTTTTGGAATACCAACCTACACATTCTTCATTTCGGTTCCTATCTCCACTATTGACCGCAAATGGTGTCCTCGGATCGGTCTTTTGAGGTGTTAGCGAACAGTCAGAAGTCCAGAAAGTGCAACGTCAAGAGAATACGGCACGAAATGGGTTGAGTTTTTTTTGTCGAAATGATCACGAATTACGCAAAGACCAACAATTGTTTCTCCACAAATTCGGTCTTTTTTAACGAATAGTATTCTTTGTTGACAGTTTGTTCGGATGGGAAAAAAATCATCTTCCGTTATTTTTTGGCCCCAATAGTATCTTCCGGATAGCCTGCGGCCCTCCTCAATGAGGGTTTTTACAGTAAACCAGGAAGTATCGAGATGGTAATATGTTTAAATCATCTAATCCTCAACCATAAAAAAAAACATAATGCTTCTAAGTGTGTTCGTAAATATGATTTGTAATTGTTTTCGCTCTCTTGCTACTATCCGTCGGATCAGACACAACGTACAAGAACAAGTTCCAATTCCGAATCAAGTCGGATTCACCGACTTTACGTTCCGCCGAACCGGTCGAAGTGGTGTGTGGCCACAGACGTCAAAATTGCGTGACGCTCGGTTGTGTTTACAGCCCCCAGAAACGACAAGAAGGGTGGGGGGATCGGTTCAGTCCCCGTGATCGATGTCTGATCTCGCCATCGTCCATTCTCCATGGTCGTCACGATCCGAATGGGGCACACTAACAGGCAGGCAGCAGCCAGCCGAGCCGTCGCGAACCGTGTTAAGGACCTATGCAAGGTCGATGGTTTAAGCGTCAGCATCGGCCTCTCTCAAATGCGCCACCCATCACCAACACACACACACACACGATGGCCTCCTCATGTGTGTTGCGCGAGTTACACCGCGTGTGCGTATGCGTGATCGAAACCTTTCCCCGCAAAAGGCGACTAGTTTTGCCGCAGGTTTCAACCTCACGGCAGGTAAGTGGGGAGTTTAAACGTATACACAAACTACACCCGTAAACGCGCTTGTGTTTGTGTGGATTTTGTGTCGGATGAGCTCCAACCGCGGCGCGGGATGAATCAGCGCGCGGCGCGAATCGCGCGAGGGTTCTCACGTGTTAATTATAGTTCGCGACGCGACGGCGGTATAGCGGAAGGCACCCAGGAGTCACTCAGGCTCCCTGCTGCCGGCGGCGGAAGCGCATCATCTGGGGGGGCGATGGGGGCTGTAAACAAACCCGCCGCCGCTGCTGACGAGGCGGTTGGCTCCCTTCTTGTTTGTCGCATCGTCGGCGGCCAGGCTTTCGCTTGAATCCACCTTGAGAAAATGCTTATCAGCATATGAGTGTGCGCGTCGGTCGTCCTTGCGATGCACCGCGCGCGATGTTGTTCGAGGAACAACCTGGGCCCTGGCCGGGAGAAAGCTACACTCCGGTTGGACGCTTTGTTTGGCCGTGTTGGCTCTTGTGTTGGCGCATCTTTTGTTCTTGGAGAACATTTCCCTACCCCGCAGTGCCGATGCCAGTTGCCTTGAGCGTCGCCTGAAACATAACGCCCTCCTCCACCTCCGTTGGCGTCATCGGGTTTCTTCTGCGGGCGCTCGATGTAACCATCATAACCACAAAGCCACGCTTGAAATTGCACAATGCGGCGCACCGGTTGCCTGTGTCTGCCATTGCGCAAAAATAAGAACTTCCAAGCGTCGTCTTCGCAGCGCAAACACAGCCGAACTGCCGCAAGCAGGGGCGCTGTGCCGTGGAGGAGATTGGAGAAGAATCTGAGACCAAAACCACAGCCCAGCGGCATCGGCAGCAGACACCGGTCGGAGCAGCAGTTGCATCGGAGCAATCTGACACACCATTATCACCCGATGGGGCTGACTGACTCCTTGTCGCTAGGCGTCGCACACGATTCGAATCGTAGAACGAATGCGATGTCAGCGCGATGCTATGTGCTCTTTTTCATGTCCTTCTCCAGTTCATCGGTTCGAGGGCCCACGATGGATCCATTACCTATCCCAAGGATCTAACAGAAGTCGGCTGCTTAGTGGCCTCTGTCTGCAGGATGTTACGATGCTGGAGCTAGTCTATAATAGGATGAAATTGTTAGCAGCGAGCAAAAGTTAACAATTTATAGAGACACATTAACCCCATTAACTACCAATTGGTCTCTTATTCCCGTCATTATCATTATCTTATTCCCGTTCATCATACATGAAAAATAAAGTGTTTAATGAAATATTTTATTTTATCATAAAGTTTGAACTATATAATAATGTATGCAATACAATATCCTTCAGATGGCCGCCTTGGGATCTATGGCAACAGTCGATTCTGAGCGGATAATTTTCCCAAGCTGTAGGCTTGTCAGCATAGACATGATCTTTTGCGCAGCCCCACAAGAAAAAAGTCTAACGATGTCAAATCGCATGATCTTGGTGCCCTATTGACATTACAAAAAAACGCGAAATTATACGCCCATCAAAGTTCTCGATCGCGGTAGATCGAAAGCAGCTCGTGTTGTGTGGCTCGTAGCCCCGTGTCACTGAAACATATCTTCTAAATCCATATCTTCAATTGCAGGCCAACAAAAATTGTTATCGTCTGGCGGGGTATCGCTTGGAATTGATGATAGTGGTCCTCCCTTCGCAGTTTTCTAAAAAATTAGGGTCCTATGACGCCGCCAGCCCATTATGCGCACCATAAAGTCACCTTTTCTGGACGTAACGGCCTCTCTTCAATCGATTGAGGGTTTTCAGTGCCGCCTGCAAATTCGCTTGTTTACTTAGCCGCTAAAATGTGCCTGTGTCGCTGAAAAAAATTTTGCTAAAAAAATGAGCGTTTTCGAATCCCCGTTTTTAAAGTAAATTTTAATAATTTTAACACGTTGATCATTAAGTGATTCATTTTCTAAAATGGGAGACATTCAACTAAAAGTTTGAGCCGAGCTAGCCCTATTGGCTATTCTGAATATGCTGGAAGGCTATTCCGAAGTGCAGGAATTTTCACATGTTTCTTAAACCAATCTTGTTAAGTTAGATTAAGTTAGTTAAGTTAGAAGATTAGGTAAAATTAAAAAAAAAGCCCGGTTCCGTTCTTCTAGGATTAAAAAAATACACCTGGACTGACACTTGGATTGACAGATATTTTTGAAATCTGTAAAGTTATAGCACGAACCCTGTTTGACTACAGAAACACTTACTCGAGTATGGCACCTACAACAGGCCCGTAATATTAATGTGCTCCTAAAGGATTATCTTTTTCTGAGGCAATACAAATGCCGTCCAACCGATTTGTGCAACTTTGACAGTAACTTCTTGGCACTGGAGCAGGTCCGCTGATGTCGATATCAACTGGTTTATATCAACATACTAGCGGACCTGGTGCTTTATTGGAATGTTCCACAAAAGAGCATAAAAGTTGGGAAGCTTGTTACAAAAATCCACTTTGGGCCTGTTCGAGTCGATCATAAAAATAGTTATAAAGCGAAGTATTTGTCCGAAAGTCATGCACCACTTTCAGATAACCGAAGAAGTTGAACCCGATAACCTTAGCCATAACGAACCCATGGGCAGGCGTTTGCGTTTGCCTGATAATTATAGTCTTTGCAGCTAATTACACTAATATTGAGCTACTGGCAGCGGGTGTACTGACCACACCACCGGGGCACGGGGTGGACGTAACTAACTTTGATTTCGATTGCGCACCAGCCCGCCATTGGCATATTTAATCAACGTTCGATAGAACTCCAATTGCGGTAATCAAATACTGGTGCACCCTGTTGCAACAAAGTTGCTCCTCGCGCGCAAGGTATTGAACCTTCCGGCGGCGACGGTGGCCTACGCGAGCAATCGCGAGAAGCCCCGGTGGTGGTTTTGTGTATTTAATTTTGCACCCTCGCTGCGCAGATTCATGCCTCTGCCCTCTGCCTGCCGCTCACTGGCCACAGGGGGTGCATATCACGTTCGGACCGATTTCTGGCGAAAGTCACGAAGACTCTCAGTGCGCGCATAAAACGACGAGTGCATTATTTGCCCGGTGTTGTTGCACCTTACTGGGGAATGAAATGTGTATCCCTCTCGGTCGTTGCGATGATTGGTTCCCTGGTCACTAGGTTGCTGGTGACGATAGGTTGTTAAACCGTGTTGTTGGCCGGCCCGAACCACCATTTCCTATTTATTATAGAGCTTTACTAATGTACGGGTTTTGAAAAAAAGGCCTCAATTTGGGTTAGTTAAAATGTTGGGAAAATTAAACGATGGTTTGAGTTGATGCGGCTCTATCCGTTCTGTAACAACAATAAATAGATCAAATGCTAATACACTCGAAGCAACATAATCAGCATGGGCAGCATCAGCGACAAGTACAAGTGTATCACCCAAATGAGATACATTTAATGTTTAATTATTTTTCATAGAAAAAAAAAACGCTTCGTTAATTGAACATAAAACCAATCGGCGAACTGGCGCGCGCTGTATGGTGTCCATTGCCGACCACAAGGCACGTCGCCGGCTAAAATTAGCGTCGGTCGACGGTGAAAATGCTGTTGTGACCGCGGCAGCGGCAGCGAGATTGAAAGGAAAATTGCTTTTAATTTCCCTCGCGATCGGTTGCGATTGGAAAGTCCAGATATCAAAAGTACCATCGGCGGGGCGACCATCGGCGCTTCGCTTCGGGCGTGATTATGATGTACGCGAGCCTCTCTATCGTTCACTCTTACCTTGATCACATGCTTAAAACAAACAAATTACTGCCCCAAAGGGAAACCACAAGGGGGCACTAAAACAAAACCCCGCTACAGGCAGCCCCCATACATTCGTTTCGTTTCGTTTCGTGGTGTTGCCCGATGGCAAAAGGGGAGCACTGAACATCTCTTAGGCCTATCAAGACGATGCTCGAACACCGGCTTCTCGTGGGGCGAAGAGGGGTTCGCCTTTTGCACATGCGCAAATTAATTGCATTTATTGAACGCTCGTAAAGCACGGTTTATGGCGTAGTTTCGTGTTGTTGCCACTAACCTTCTCACTTGTTGCGCGCGCCTGTTGGTTATTTGCACGCCACTCTCCCAACGGCGCGTTGTTCGCGATAATTTGTTGTTAAGGTGATGCTGCTGCTGCAGAGGAAAATCCTGCCCCAAATCGGCCGTAAGTGGGGCCCGTTGCCGGTTGCCTCTTATTAGCAAACGGCGGCAGATCGGACGGGGTGCTGTGCACAGTAAATGGTGGTGCCATGCGACTGTCGTCATGTAAAGGATTAGAGATAAAAGAAGGTAATCAAATCGAAGGGCTGGTCGAAGAAAATATTAAACTCGATATTACCTCAGTTCAGTGATGACATCAACATTCAACGCCGAATAGTAATGAACCCAAAATTGATTGCCTTTTTACTGAGTTTAAGAAGCTAATCTCATAGCTGGAGGTGTCGATTAATTATAATATTACTTTATACCCTAATCTTACTTTTGTATTTTGGTTGCAGAAAATTGGGAAATATGGAAAACTTATTTCCAAAGTGGTAGGTCGTCAACTCATTGGTGAAAAGCACATTTCATTGAAGCTCATTTCCACCTCGGTGGCTATGTTAATAATCAGTATTGTGGTTCGGAAAAGCCACATATCGTGCAAGAGAAGCCAATGCACAAATAACGAGTGACTGTTTGGTGCGGATTTTGGCTGATTGGTTCTTCGACGAAATTGAAGCTGAGAACTTGGACGCCATTTGGGTTCAACAGGACGGTGTTACGTACCATACGTAAACGTTTTCCTTTCAATCTCGCTGCCGCTGCCGCGGTCACAACAGCATTTTCACAGCCACAATCGATTATGTTTATGTTATGCGAACAAACCAGCAACTATTGACAACCTCTGGACCCAAACTCAAGTTGCTATTGCCGAAATAGGACCAGATACAATCAAAAATGTACTCAAAAATAGGTCGACCAAATGAGCTACTGCCAAGCCAGTCGTTCTGAACATTTTACCAAAATTGTTTTCTATGAAAAAAAAATTAAGGATCAACCTTTCAAATAAAAGTTCAAGCATCCAAGAATATTAAGCCGTTTTTGTTTTATAACCAAATGGAAAAATGCACGCTTTTTTGAGCATTTGTATTTGTCGTTTTATGAGGGTTTTATTCGTCCGAAAATCCTTAACAACGATCGATGGCTTTGGCAGTGAAGCAGCAGCAGCAGGCAAAATCGGCCAGAAAACGTACCATCAAATGGCCCCCAAAAGGTTCTACGGCCTCCTCAACAGTTCTCAGTGCCAAAGTAGCATTCCGGACGCAGATTTTCTCGTGTAACTCAGAAGTGCCCCGAGAGAGAATGGCTGAGACCGCAGCGTTTAAAGACTTCATTTCCTCTTCCAGCGAATTTAGAAGCGTGATTCGACCGCGGAGCATCATGTTTAAATGCAGTACATGCAGCACTTCCCCGCAAACCTCTATTCACTCACACACACACACCGAGCGAAATCAAGCCTTGGCCGCGGGAGTAAGTGGCCCAACAGTGCGTTCGCGAGGAAACGAAGCGCGGCGCAGCGCTACCCGAAATGATGGGTTTAAAAGATTTGCTCAAGACACGAATGAAGTGCGCGTACCGCAGCCAGCCAGCCAGCGCAGACCTTCCCATGCTTAAAGGCCTCATGTTCCCGCTTGAGGCCCCTACCGCCCGTCCCACCCGTTCGACGCGAGGAGCGGGAAAAATCCGTTCATTAGAAATCGCCGAAAACGAAAACGTGTGTAGCTGATTGTGGTGCTCGTGCTGGCCGAAGAACTCGCGAGACATGCTAACTACACTCCGTCAAGGGTCTGTGAGACGGCACACACGACACGAAGCGAACCTCAGGAGCACCGCATGGAAGGAGCTGTTAGCTGCTGGCTGGCGAAACGAAACGAAACGGAAAAAAACCGAGCCGAACTCCCGGGACTCCTCCGGGAAAGATGATGACGCCCGACCAGAACACACCTGTCTCGGCGAGGCGCGCTCGTCACGATATTTCGGAGGGGTTGGGAGGTGCATACGCGGCCTTCTCCTGCATCGAGCGTGGTGCACATAGGCATAATGAAGTAAATTACGCTCCTCAGCAGCTCGGGTCTAGAGCAGCATCGAGCCACGAGTAGCATAAGTGCCGGTTCACGTACAACAACCTCCCGGTCCGGCCCGGCCCGGCCCGTCTTCGGCCGTGTCCCAAGAACACCGGACAGAACATCATCGTGTTGTGGCCGCGTCCGCACCTGATTATGAGGCCGATGCTGCTGCTGCTGCTGCTGATGATGATGGACGTCTTATGTAACAACCGCGCACCGGTGGTGGCGGTGGCGGATTCTGGCTGGAATGCCGGAGGGGCCACTTCCCAACTTGAAACTTTTTTCAAGAAACCATCCCCATCCCGAAGCAACATGATGCTCCCGGAAAATGTGCTGTACCAACAACAACAGCAACAACAACCCGGGCATAGGTTTTTGTGCAACTTCAAAGCGAAACGAACAATAATTGCATCACTTCCTTTGCATCTTTCGTTCACTTTCTTTCCCGCTCTCTCTCTCTCTGTTTGGGGCATCCAACGGAACTGTACATTTTCTCTTTTCGATTTCACGTACCCGCTCCTCCGGGTGTTGTTGGTGTGCGATTTTACGTTGTTTCCCAAACTGTTTCCGTTCCCCGGAGTGCGAGCTGGAGAGCTTCCGGAAGAGGCAACCGCGGATGGTTCTCTGACTCTCTTTCTCGTGAAAAAAGCTAAAAGTGGTGCTCTCTTCACGCTGCTGGAAGTGGCCAAAAGTAGCAAGGCAAGTTAAGGCAAGGTAGAGTGCATCCATCCAACGTCCAAACAGGGCGCGTTAGATTGAAGCATGCGAAACAAGGATTAGTGTCTTCATCGTCCAACTATTGTGCTAAAAACGTCGCCGCTGCTGCGTCTTGTTTTTAAGTCTGCAGCTTTGGAGAAGTATGTAGAAGGGAAAAGAAAAGTAATTTTAATCTAAAAATTGTAGTTCGCAGCATTTTCCGTGTCATCCTTGTTAAATACCTAGAGTCTAGACAAAGCGCGTAGAGTGAGTATGCCCATGCACAGTCAAGAATGTCAACCGCGAGTAACGCCATATTTAGGAAGATATCTGGACAAGCGAGAGACTTTTACAGCAAAGAGACTCTTGATTTATCGACAGAAAATGTAAACTATTCACAAGTAATCAAATTGCTTAAACTCTCAACTCAACAAAGTTACAAATAATGCAAACGTTCCCATAAGGAGCCATAATCGAACATTTTACACAACTACACTACACAACTGACGTATAAGTTCCACCAAGATAACATTCTCAATTAGATTGGGGCTAAGGCAGGTTAGATTTGCCTAAGTAATAAGTTAAATAAAAAGTAAGTCCGTAGAAATTAAGACTTCAGGTTTCACAGAGTTTTTCTTGGTTTAATTTCTCCACACGGCTTAATGGCTCTTTGCAGATTGGGCACATGACATTCGCATCCTTGAGGAGAAGTCGAGAAGCTTTTGGCCATAAAAGTAATTACTATGTAAATTATGGTACTAGCAAATAAAGTACAACTACTAGGAAGTGGTCCTGAGACAGGTACGACAGCAGGGTTTATTTGAATGGGTGTGTGAATTTGACCAAACCAAACATACTGTTTCCAAAACCAAAAGGCCACAGGTTGTGTGACGTGCGTCATTTTGTGTACGTGTGGGAATCTTTGAATGGAAAATTAGAATTATCAACGAATTATTAAAATAGAAAAAAGCACATTAAACCTTGAGTTGAAAGCAATTTCAGGGTAATGGCACCGTCTTGTTTTTGACAGTCTTACCAGTAACTTTAAAAAGACTGCACGCAGCACCGAACTGTTAGCCCGGATTAGCTTCATATGTTCGTTAGAGCTGGTTGATTATTTTAAAATTATTTTGAAGTGCTATTTGATGTATCCGTGAAATTTAAACCCAAGTATTTTAATCCCTGGCCCACGACACCGATCTCGCCACTAAACGGATTTAAAGTAGCTAGAGCCGCCCGCTTTCGTTACGGACCATGTCAAGCTTTGCTCGCAAATTGTCCAGCAGCATGGCGAATTGCAGCGAAAATGATTTTCGGCAGCCCCATTCTGCCTTTTGCGGGCGTTATTTCTCCCCTTTTTTGGTGTCTAATGACATTCAATTTCGATATGCCGCCTTCTGTTAACGCCTTCCGATCCGATTCCGAAGTGCGGGCTGCACTGAGCCCGCGTGGCTGAGCTCTCTCTCTCTCTCTCCCCGCATTGTGGCCGTGCAGGAGAAGATGGATTGGTTGGAGTGTTGCATGTCATGCTTGCAGCCCACTTCGCCCATACGCGTCACGTCTCATTTGCCCAGACCACCGCGATCACGAACATTCCGAATTCGTCATCCGTCCGGCGTCTAACGTCGCCATCGCCATCGTCGTCTCGTGTGGACGCCACTGTCTGATGTCATAGCATTGGTCGGCCACGACGCACCGCACCGAGACCCTTTTAAGTCGTCGATGCAAAAGCTAAATTCCAGCTACTGGTCACCTGAAGGTTGCTTTCTTAAGGTCACTCGGTGGTGGGGTTTTTTTTTGTACGAACTGGTTGTGCGTAACTTGATTTTACAGCTTTTAAGACCTTCTCAACCGCTGGGTTCGCGAAACGAGGAACCATTTGCTCCGCCGCGTGTGTTGTGTGTCTCTTTTAGTGGACACCCTCCAAGTTTGGTGCTCGAAAGCCATCAGCTGGAAGGCAATAAAATATCCACGTGGCCGGACCCAACTGACAGGGTTTTTATTGTTGTTTATTTAAATGATTGTCCAACAAGGTTGTCGAAAGCTGGGTTATTTCGAACAATTGTAGTTTTATATCGGGTTTCTTTTGTAAAGAGACGTCCAAGGCCCTTTACTATCTTTGCCTTAAAAGGTGCGCCGCACTATTTTTATAACAACAGAACTAGTCCAAACCTCGAGATATTCGAATGGCTAAAAGAAAAAAAAAATTCCACAAAAACTCGCAAATGGTTATTTCCCCAGTGCGATGTCGATTTATCCTTCGAATCGCTTTTCTTACTAACAAACCGAAAGGACACAGTTGCATGTGGCTCTAATGTTTCTTCCTGTGCTTGCTGGAAGGAAGAAAAAGAAAACGCCACTTCACTTCGGACTTCTGACCGGAACGGTCAACTTCCGGATCCCGTCGACATTACATTAATGCAAATGTTTCGTTATCTCGCGACGGGGTGCCCCTGTTTGCTGAAGTGGCACCCACCCGACAATCCCAATCAGCGTCGTCAACATCATCAGCATGATGTGATTGGATGCTTGCTTGCTTCCTTCGGTTCGGGCACTCTGCTTGCTCTCCGACGACGATGCCACTAACAACGCTCCTCAGCAGCTCCTGATGGCGCGGGGTCCTGTTCCTGGTCACATTCGGGTTGGCTACAACAACGTCACAACTTCTGCGAACACTGCTCCGCCGGCCTCTGCCAAATTGTACCGTACCGCTCCGCTCTGCGCCGCGGTCCGGTCGGGGGTCGCGCTCCAAAATCAATCAACCGAACAGAAGCAGTACGCCCCCTGCAAGGAGGGTAGCTCGAGCGTCGTTCCGCCGCCGATCGTCTTCGCGCTCTAGAAGCCCCCGGTGATAACCTTCGCTCTCGGGGGCTTTTCCAGTAGCAGAAAGAGTAGACGCTCCGACGGTGGCGCTACTAGGCCAGGGTCCCCCGGGGTGGTTTATATCCTTCAAGATGTAATTATTGGCGCCGCTGCTTCAACTCCTTCACGTTTCGGCTAACATTCCTTCCGCGATTCTTTGTTCTACGCCTAAGGTTTCAATCCATAAGCGCGCTTGACCGGGTTTATTACCATTTCAATGAAGGTGACTATCAAGTTATATTGACTGTATAGTTTTGTATTGCTGTATTTTCGACATCCACTAATAATATTAAACACTAATATATTTATTCTTTTCTGATATTTTTCTACTCTCTAATTTTATTACAACACTAATGAAAAATGTTTTGTTTCTTTTTTCTAGGTACGTCATCGGTTCGAACTGTCAGAAATTGAGCAACACTCAAGGACCAGAATCAAGTTTCGTAAGCACTTTATAGTTTACTAGCTCTCAAGCTTAAGATGTAACCGTATTACAAGTGCCTAGTGCCACTCTTTACGATCTCTATTATTCATTAAAGTTAAATCATCAAGGCACAACCCTTCTGCTTGGTTTATGCTCCAACAAGCTGCCAAATTAATAGGTTCTGTATTAACTTTTTAATCGTTTTATTTTCTATCCTCCCGATTGCGCTGCATCGTTGCGGCGAGAAGTCGATCCTTCGGATCGACGATGAAAATCGTTCACAATTAAAACTGTGTCGTCGCGTAGCGCCCGGTTGTGGGAAGAACTTTTGTGGCCCCACCGAGACCCCAGACCTGTCCCGAACAAGCAGGGAGCGACCAACCGACCGGTCCGGTCCGATGATAATCAAAACTTCTAGCCACAACATGTTTGTAGGTCCCGTAAAATCCAACACATTGTTATGCCCTCCGGGGGCCCTAGAGTCCCAGCCAGGCTGTCAATTTTTCGAAAAACCAGATATTTACCACCATATTTGAATGGTTTTGGTCCAACCGTACGGGCGGCGCAGGTTTCGATGTGCGTCGTCGTTGACCAACGTTGACTTTAATGTCACTCGATCTTAATTAGGTTTATGAGGCGCCCGTTTTATGTACACGGCCAGTCCATTTCCGTGCCCCGTGGGTTACTGTCAGCAACTGGTACGCATAGGCGCTGGCGCTGTTGGAACAGGCTACGCCGCAGATTGTGCTCCATTCTCTGCTCAGAGTTGTGGATCTAATTATTTGGCTGGGAAGGCATCTCCTGAGATTTAGCCTCACACATTTCGCTCGTAACAGCCAAATATTCATCGCGCACGAGGCCACGGGTCTGTCTCTCTCTCGGGGGTTCTCGTTAAGGGTGAAAAATCGCGCGTATATTAATTCTCATGAGAGGTCACAATGCAGCATGTCCGATTTAGTTTTGTACAAATATTATTTGTTCCTTACAATCAAGGAATGTTGTTTTATCAACGTTTGATGTAAGTAAATCTGAAAACTTTTATTTATACGGAAAAAACTATGTTTTTACGTTTGCAATGAACAAGTTTGATCAATTTACAATCGAGTTGTAATTATACGATAATAACCTATCGAATCCCTCAATTATGTTGCTTTGGCATCTTATATAGATTCAAACACTGCTTGACAAGTTGACTTAAAAATGATATGCATCAGCCGGCACCGTTCCATCCAACGTTGAATTTTGAAAATAAAACCACCCTTAATTAGAATCAACATGTTATGACGTACGATAAACATCTAACGAATGGGCGAATGTTGTCGTTCGACTGAAAATCGACGATCATCTACGTCGATAATCAAATGTAAATGTACAAATTGGTCCCCACGTTCGTGGGGGATTCATAATGTATTTGCATTATTTTTAAGTACAGTAAATTGTTAATACATTATTTTTAGCTCGAGTTTCGATCGAATTCAGCGCACCATCTGTTGATGAGTTTTAATGAAACTAATGGACATACGAGCGACTGCCGATGACTTTTTTATATAACCCTGTCGCTTTATTCTTATTATTGCGAATTAATTGTATTTAGGGAAGTCCGATTCTTTGCACGTTCTGGCTGATTCTGTCCAATGAAACAAGTGTCTTACTTTAAGTCAACATTCCGTCACATTCGCTCATCGTTCCCGAATCAATCAACTGCTCCCCGTTGAGAGCACTGTTAGTGCAATATGTATTATTACCGAAACGAAGCTGCTTGTGTGATCGAAAAACCACTTCGGCATCCGTTAATAGCGCTGCGTGGACCAGTCATTAGCGAATTGCCTTCCTTCTTGGGAGAGATTTGGGAAAACCGGCAGGTTCCGATTTCCGACAATTCCCGGAGCAATTACTGTGCGAAGTGAAAACATTGTCTAGCAGCAGAGCCACACACACGCGCCGCTTCGGCGATGGGCGATGTTGAGGGTCCCACTTGACAGCTTCCTAGCGTGAATGGGGTGTCGGTGGCCCAGGAATGGCGCGGAGCACCTAATGACTGGGCTAGCATTGAGGCTAAACACTGCCACCACACGCGCCACACTGCACTGCACTACTGCGAGCGGTTAATGCAATTCGTTTTCCATTATTTTCTATAATTACATTTTTTCGCTCACAGTATGTAATTAAACCCTTTTTTCCTGAGGCTGGTCGCCAACCATAAGGCAAGACGCTTTGACACAAGAGTCGTTCAAGATTTAGTGATATCCCGAGACCCGGTTTCTTTCGTTGGCTGTGGATGTCACACGCCATGCCAATTGGGATACCCTTTATTTTTGCAAGCAACTCTGTGCTGCGTACTGTTGCATGTTGAGCGATCCATCAAAATCATGATCTCTATTACGCATGGGAGCCTTTGTCTAACAAGCTGGCGACATTAATCATCGACTAAACAACACCTGGCGACGACCGACTGCCTTGCACCGTCCGTCCTGTTGTACCTTGACCTTGCTGAGGCTTGCAACAAGGGGGCTTCGTCGGATGCACTTGGTTTCCAGCGGCGGGGTTTGTCTGCCCAACATGGCGATATCAAACGCGACATCGTGACTACGCGTCATTAAATCAGAAACACATCGCGCACCAAGGCTTTACTTTGTCTGGTTCGCGGTGTCAGCCAGCCAATGGTTTCTGACGGCTGAGCGGGTTCCGTCTTCCGTGAGACAATCTGCAACCTGCTGCGCGCGATAAACACCGGGCACCGGCTGACATTATTTGACATCATCAAACATCGCGGGAGTGGGGCAGAGAGTGCACCTCGTGGCCGGTTTAGCGCCTACAATTTTTGCGTGACCCATATTGGTCCGCGCCGTCCCGCCGAAAGATATCGAAAATAGGTTAGGGTTTCAAGATCACGTCGCGAAATGGAAAATGGGGCTGCTGTGAGTCACCTGTGAGGGGCCACCAGAAAGGGGCCACCGGGAACTAAGGTTACTTATCACGCTGTGAAGGTCGATTTGGGGGCCATCGTGCGCCGTGCGTATGTACTTTCCGTGCGCCATCATCGCGGTAAATTCTTATCAACCGACGGCAACCCTGACCGCGTGCCAAAGTTGGTTGCTTCTCTGTGGACTTGGGTCGATTTGTGCGAATGCTCGTTGATTCAGGTTTATTGCTGGCATAACTACTTTGTTTGAGCCATGTTTGAGCGATGGGTGCGAATTTTTAAACTCTATAAAAATGGTAATAAAATGGAAAAGAAACCTTATTGCATTAGGCTTAAAATTCCTCGACTCCTTTTGAAGAGGAGGTTATTAATTGGCGATTATCAAACAACCATCTCCATTGGGTTAAGTGAGAGTTTTAACTGAAATAAATCAATTATTTAACAGAAAATCCTCAATCGAGTGACTGAAAGGAGCGCGGGCGCTCGTCGGGCACCCAGCGAGAGAAAGTGATTTAGTTATGGATTGTTAAGCGCATCGATGACACCTTGCGCAACATAAACCATCATCGTACATGAGCCCCTGTGCATGTTCACCAGTGCGTGGACCGCGGCTGGTGCTGACCGTTTTTTTTTTTTGATAAATTCCATCAGGGGCACTAAAAAAACACACTTACCGTCAGCAAAGCATCCATCAACACCACCACCAACACAGCCATAAAACAATCGCCCCAGCTGGCTGTGTGTCTGCGTTTGTGCACTCTCTTTAACGACTACGCGCCGCGCACGTTTCCTTGACACACATTTTTATTTTCTACCTCCTCGTGCGTTTGTATAGTCACTTTTTGTGGTTTTGTTGTTGTTTGCCGCACACCGAGACACCGTTGGCTTCCGACCGAGCCGAGCCACCCAGTGGGCGGCCGCTGTGTGTGTGTGTGTGGGTACTGCAGATGACCACTGGCCGACCAGATGATGTGTGAGTGTACGGACGTGTGATGCTTGATGCGAATTTGCAGAAACACCTGTACTCGTCGTTGGTGAACACACAACGAACTTGGCTGGTTTGCTTGCTTGTGGTTGTGCGACGATGTTGCGGGCAACAATGAAGTTGTTGAGCGCCTGGAGGTTGCTTACTTTTTTGTGGCGAGGGTGGGTGGCGAGCATCACACGATGTGTGCTGCTGACAACGAAAGTTGAAAGCAAAATTTGGCCGCCTGCAGATGAACGATAGACTGAAGGGTATTACATTAAATTGTCTATTATTAGCTCTGAAGGCTCTTAAATGTTGGACCATTTCACCGAATCTATATAATTTTAACAATTATTATTATTGTATTAGAAAAAAATCTTTCATACTTAGAGTGTCCTTAAAACAGTCGAATGATTCACTCCCTAACGAAACAAAGTTTGATTCAAAAAACAAAAAGCTTTAATGAAATACGAAAATAAAAAGTTTACTTTAATGATTCAAAAATCAATCAAAAGTCGTAGAAATAGTAATATATTATCATTAATCTATCATTAATATACGAGAGTATATGAAAAACTGTTCGCCGTGATGAAAAATTCCCAAGACATTGACTTTGGAATATTGTAAACTAAGTGATAAAGAACATCTAATGGTCCTCAATCCTGATGAGCAGTCCTGATGAGCGTAAAAAGTCAACACCAAAACGAGTTAATAAAGACGGTGAATATCTTCACCGCAAACCCTTTTCGAATCCACCAAAAATATTGAACAAAAACTTCAATCAGAAAATAACGAAGTCCTTTTTATGTATGTCATACGATGTAGTCAAAATAATGCAGACCAATCTGGCTTTATTTTCAAAAACTTCACAAACGTAAGTAAGCAAATTTAGAAAATAGGATGCTGTTTGACCATCGAAATACTCTGTGAAACCTGTCTAATTCGGGAAAAAGTTACCCTGCAGTGATGAATTGTTGGCATGGCTCAACTGCAGTTATGTGAAGTTGAACTTTCCTACTAAAAGCGTGCTAAATCAATATACGGTCTTTCAACATTGGCTTTTCCTGATCGAAGTGTCTGGAAAGTTGACCAAAACGCGAAGAAAGAAATAATCATTCATGAAGTAACATGTTTTATTGGCGAAGATTGAAACCTGCAACAGGATAATGCAGCAGTCCAAAGAATACAAAGAGTAGAGGTATTACAAAGGATGACCTTTGGGATGATGATATAATTGTATAAGGTTATTCAAATCGTTTGTAAAACTATCCAACCAATGAGAATATGTGGCCATTGATGTTTCTAGGAGTATCTGAGAAGACATCACTCAATTTAACAGAATTATGTAAATTAATCAAAATAATGGAAAGAGGACTGTAGAATGGACCGCATGACACAACCACGCTGTTTAGCAGTACTGAGTGGTCAGAATGGTCTGAGCATTGTAGATACTGCACTTAATTTTGCATCAGTAGAATTTATGTTGTTACTTACTACAGCAAAAATATCATTTACACAATCTATATAATATTTTTGATTGACTAAAGTAAATTTTCCATCCTCGCATTTCATAAAGTCTTTTGTTTTCTTGAACTAAACTTTATTTAGCGCTAGCCACTCTGTACCTAATCAAATTCAATGTTCTCTGCGCCGCAATAGGTATCGCCGTCGAGTCAAAATAATGATTATGTTATTACTTTTTGTTGGTAATAGTCAAACACCGCGACCGTTCCGTATCTTGAAGTCCTTTCTCTGCGCCGCAAAAGGTATCGCCGCCGAGTCAAAATAACGATTATGTTATTACTTTTTATTAGCCCCATTTCATTGGGTGTTCATTGTCTGTGTCACACCACCAGTTTTTATGGCATGAGTGGCCATCGTTCGAGCATCGTCGAACCATTTGCATTTCTTTCTTCGATGGAAACAGCACGGAAAACTATAGTGTGTAAGAAAAAAATTATAAAGAATGCAGAATGATTCGCCGCTCGGGAAGCGGGCTGATACTTTTCAATTTGTGACGCTAATTAAACACTGTTTTGCTGGCCCCCACCACGGTTTGATTGCTGGTGCGCTGGCTCGGTGAATACTTCTCGTCATGTCTCATGTCCTTGCAAGATTGCCGTAATCGAATGCGGCGCGCATCGGCCGGAACCCGGGACAGAGAGAGAGAGAGAGAGAGTGCATGCCCCGTTGCATTATTTCGCTTGGCGCACCAACGCGCCAGCGTTTCTCGCGCGGCGTTCCTTGAAAACAATCCGTTCCATTGATTCGTTCCTTTGGGGGGGCCAGCTCTGTCACGCGTTTCCAGCGGAAAGGAACAGCACGACGGTGGCGACGTCGGTGGTGATGTTGGTGTGATGATTTAACATCGGATCTTAAAATCACAATGGGAAAAACACGCCGGACGGTGTGCTGCTGCCGCTGAGTGAGAAGGACCGCGAAACAAGCTCGCAGAAAGCGTTGTGGTGGCTACGCGACGACACAAAGGAACACCTTCGATCGGGGTCGGTCATTGTGCGACCGGACACAGGGCCGGACCTTTACAAT
Organism: Anopheles cruzii; assembly: GCF_943734635.1. NCBI lineage: Eukaryota > Metazoa > Arthropoda > Insecta > Diptera > Culicidae > Anopheles > Anopheles cruzii. The sequence continues at coordinate 60,369,216 of NC_069145.1, forward strand.
GACATGTCGCGAAGAAGGAGATGTGTATATATTTCGGAATTCGTTTCCGTAGCATTTACGCACTTAAATAATTAACACTTTTCCTAATTCTAATTTCTTGGTAAATTCGAATTTACTAGGGTTACATGTTTCGAGATTTTTCCTGCGGTGTGCGTCATCGGTGTAATGGTTTGCCTTGTTGTCAGCCATTATTTATTGGCGGTTTGTAACGGTTACTGTTACGAATCGTTTTGATGTTTTTGTTTTCTACCGCAATACCTTATGGTAATTGCCAGGGCCTTGTAAAGGCTTGCAGGCGTCGTCATCGCAAAGTGTGCAATCGATGTTTGTTGTTTTCCCGGTAACCGGAGCAAGTTGATCCCAATCTTCAGAAGCAGGAGCCGGCGGAGTGTAGCCTTTGGTTTGATAAACACTACGCCCGGTTGCCAACTAGGTCGATTGTCTCTGGAGCCTCTAATTGCCATTTGCACAACAACAATCGAAAGCAAAGCCAATAGTCGTCACTACACGACGGACGGATGATGGTTGGGTACTTCCTTCGAAGAGCACTTAGCAAGGGCTTAGCCCGCCGTCGTGCGCCTCCCGGGCAGATTTTGATGATGGGATATTGTTTCTCTTCCATCGCTGTGTTGCGACAACAACATTGCTTCTGTGTGCGGCCTCCCAACGGCAGCAGATCTGCTGGAATCTGATTAGTTGCGGTTGGTTACGTTGGTTGCGGTGCTCACTTCTGTTGCTTTTTGATGCTAAAAACGCTTCTGGCTGCAATTATTCTACTCCAGTTATGTTCGTTATGCTTTTTTTTTTGTTTAAATCGAATTTGACACTTGATGCGTTTGCGTGGAAACATTAAACACAAAGGGCTTTGATCAAACCATAAGCTGTCTTTCGCAAGACTCAACCTTTCACACTCTCGAATTCAGGTTAACATTATTATCAACTCTTGAAATATTATATTTTAAAAAAGAAAATGGTCTACGATGAACGTATTATTGTCTTCCAGTGTCTCATGGGCCGAATTATTGGACAATTGGCCGTTTACGTTAAACAAGCATAAAAAACATAGCTCCGGGTGGGTGGGAAAGGTTCATCGAGCAACACCGGCAGATCGTTGCCACATTCCTCCCAAATGTAAGCGCCGATCATAATTGCTGTAAACCAAAATACGGCCACTGGCAGCTTACAAATCAAAACGGCACAAGATGCGCCCCGGCTGCTGCTGCTGCTGGCTAGAAGTTGTCTCTCTGCAGACGAAGGAAAAACGGTTCCATTGCTGCGCGCAGTGTAATCGAGTGCAATTCGTGTTGTTTCGGTGGTGCCACCGCCGAAGCAGAAGAAATTAATTGCCAGTCGTGACGCGGCACTTTGCCAGGCACTTTTGAGCCACGGTGGCATATTTTCTTCCGTTCCAATACACCACCGCGCCAGCCGTTTGTTAGGCGGACTGTAATTTCTAATTAGGTGAAATACCGATAGCCCGGAATGGAGCACAAGAAGTTGCAAGAAGTTATGCTCCCCAACGAAGACGACCATCCGTCCTATCTGGCGACCGATTTATCCCGCCAGCACCACCGATCGGCCAGGTACCGATTGAGTGAAGACAAATTGACTGCCCGACGGACTCCGTCTCTGTCTTCTTCTGCTCCTCATCCTGCTACGAAACTACGCTCTCTCTCTCTATCTCTGATGTTGGCCTGATGCGTAGAGGTTGCGTTTTCTCCGCCCTATGGACAGCGCCTCCAGCGAGGTTCCAATCAAGCGACAATAATCTACTAATTAGGCAGCAAATTGGCCCCGGCCCGGGACAAATAACGGGACCTTTATTTTCGTCCTCCACATCATGGCGGTGGCCCCAGCCACCAAATGGGTTGGTGGTGGCTGCAACTGCAACAGTCTGCAGGATCTGCTGCAGGAGGAAGCATTCGGCTTCTTCCGTGTCCGTGTGCATAGCTCAATTTTTTGCCCCACTATTCGAGTGGGGTCGGCGGTCCCAGGAGCGACGGAACGATCGTGGTAGTTAAGCGAGGTTTTAGAGTCGCGTCTCTAAAACCTCTTCCAGGTGCAATAACCCAGTCGCTGGGGCTCTCTTGTTGAGACGGGATGCGCGCCAGACGCGGCGACCAAATGTCATTATTGCGCTTATTTTTTTTTTTACGACACGGCTGCCACTATTTTGAGAGACTCCGGTTTTATGCTTCGATTTGATGGTCGCCCCCTTGAAGAACCCATTAGTTTTATGGGCTCTCCGAACGAAAAAAAGCGCAAGGAATTTGCCATAAGCTTTGCACGAGATGCGCGGTTTTGCACACGCTCTAACGGGCCGTTCTTTATTTGTCATTGAAGTTTGCTCGTTATACACGATGTACGTACACTTTTTTGCGGTATAATTGTGATGCCTAAGCGAGCTTAAAGTTCCGCGCACATTGTTGCGGTGTCCTAATTGGATGTCATTAGTAAATCTTTCCTTAAGCAATAAAACTGCAGACACCGAGGTTTGTAACAGAAAAATCATACTAAACTTTGTTAAAAATAATCTGCAAAAGATCGGAAACAGGGACCATTTTGAGCCACTGAAAATGTCTACTGAAGATTATCTTCTTACTCGATCGATTAGTGCACCTGTTACTGAGTATGGGCAGAGAATCAAACAAGTCCTGTGCCAGTCGGTTCTAATCGTAACAAGTCACTCCTAGCCCTAGGGAAAGAGAGAGAGAGAGAAGGCTATTGAATTTCCTGTTGTCGACACGAAAATGTATCGATGTGCTCCGCGATGCGAAGGGTTCTTGTTGCACACATTTTTTGGCAACAGTTCAACACGTCTCTCGAGGTGACGACGAGCTGCGGGATGTGTTTCGTCTGCCCCGCCGAACGACAGCTGGCTGGCGGAAGATGCACTTTGCCAGGGCGCGACGGCGGGGCCAGTGTTGGCTCTTTTTTCTACGCCCGTCGCCCCGTCTAATGCTTACACTTTCGGCGCTGGCGTCTTGTTTGGGCGCTGGCGTACTCTACAACGCCGTCGAGGACCTTTGGTTTTGTTGGTGCAGACATTGTTGCATTATTGTTGGGTCCAGTTGGCAGTTTAGTCACTTTGAACCGGCATAGTTCCCCAACCGGGCACAGCCGCTGCGATCGATTGCGCACCGTCTGGGATGGTTTCTCTCAACTTTTGTCACACTCCGACACTAAATCGATTGTTTTCGCGGAAAGGACTTCAGACATTGGTTGGATTACTCTTTCGGTCTTCAAGAATACTATGCTGATCTGATTGATTTGGGAAAAAGCAAAAAAGAAAGCATAGAAATTCGACTAACGCTATCGTCTCTTGCTTTTTGCTGTATTAATTTTTAGAGATTCAAGATTCTAGAGTTTCGATCAAACGATCCTTATTAACTGACGAAGCATTTAAAAGGCTTCGCAATCATTGAAACTACTAATAAGTAGTCGAAAAATAATAAATTACTTCGAGTTTTGAAACTGACATCACTTGGAGTTTTATTTGCCTCACTGACCGAGGATGATGGCAACACCTGACGTGTAAAGGGTAAAACATAAAACAGACTGTACGGTCCCATGGTTGTTTGATGGACAAGTCGCTAGCCTTTTTACCGCTGTCTTTGGATGTCCAAGCAACTCTTTACAGTAAGTAAAAACATATTTTATCGCTGAGCTCCTTCTGGCGTGTGTAGCGAATTATGTGGCTTATATCAAAACAAGGCTTCCAGTCACTTATCGAACCATTACAGCACCACCCGTGGGGGGCGCCTTTTATCGCACACGTGTCGCGCCGTTGTGGACCTTATTTGGATGCTAGGGACACGTAGGCAGCGATTTAATGCGTGAGCTTTCATTAGCCTGCGAATCGGTGCTGCTGCTTATGCTCCGTGCTCCCGGCGGGCGACCGAGAAAGCATTCCGAACGGTACCCGTCACTCGCCGCCTCTTAGCCGTGTGCCGTTCTATCGCGCCTGTTTTATGACACTCTCCACTTAATCGCTTAGCTACGACAACGCGCGGGGCTCCGCGTGTTTAGGATTGCCAGCGCCAGCTTGAGTGGGGTCGTCCGTCGTCGTATCGTGTTTCATTGTCGAAAAACATAGGGAAAAAACCAATGGCCACAACAATGTTTTGAGTTTTCACGCAACTATATGGTACACTTTGCTTCGCGGGGCTACCTGGCGCTGCGAGACAACACTTCGCACGTTCTCTAGCGGCGAACGTAATATAGTGCTGCATCTGCTTGACCGGTTTCAGAGCTTAACCCGGCCGTGTCTCGGGGCTAGATTAATGGCCGCCACCGATGATACTGCTGACGCGCGATAGTTGAGTTAGTTTACTGTGGGTTTGCTTGCGCGTCCACAAAGCAGCACGTACACGGCACTGTGTCTAAATGGTCAACGCAATGCAGGAGACAGATATGCGACGTTATTTATGTAGACCATAAGCATGGCAGAAATAAGAGAACTTCAGTTAGATTTGTAGTGCAATGCAGCCGCACCTAGTTTTTAGAAATGAGGAGAGCAGATGATGTTACTTCCAGTTACTGTTCAGTTGCTGGTTTTACAGTAGTCGCCCTGTGTGTACTATTTAATAAAAATATTGAAGAGTTTGTGAATAAATATCGTTTCATTTCATATTGGACAAAACGTGCCTAAAACCATTGGAAAAGATAGAATATTGACATTGTAGTTATTCGGCTAGGATTCGGGTTCAGATTATTTACAACGACCGCTTTGTACTGTTCAAAAAGTTTCTAGATTCGGTAAGAAAAACACAATTTTAAGGTTTGAAATACACTTTATTATTTAGTATGGTCTCCCTGAATATAAATAAACTTATTCCAACGAGATTCCAATCTATGAATTTCATTCCTAAAGTCAGAGATGTCTTCAAAATACGGTTCCACAGCTGTTGTGAACTCATCATTTGATGAAAAACGCTTTCCATGCATGATTTTTTTAGGTCTGGAAACAGATGGAAGTCGCTAGGGGCCAAATCTGGTGCATACGGTGGATGCTCCAACAATTCGATCTTTAATTCATGGATTTCTGGCATGATCAAAATGCATTGTCAAGGATTTTTTCTTCTGTAAACCGGATCTTTTTTCACGTATTTTTTCCGTCAGATGGTCTAAAAACTATAATATTCGGAATTTATTGTTTTACCAGTATGCAAGTTATCCATAGTACAAAATTCCTTTCGCATCCCAAAAAAAGTTATGCTAATACCTTCTTGGTCGATTTCTGGACACGAACTCGTTTCGGAGCCGAAGAACCTGGTTCACACCACAGTCTTTAGCCTCTTTTTAAATGAAATTTCACATACGTTCATATGAAGAGTGTACCAACATAACACACAAAAAATTAGGTTAGCAGCATCGTCCTCTGTTATTGAAGCTCAAAACTTATTGAACAGACTGGTAAAAATGTTGCATGTGTTATACAGATATGGCAAACTATGTTGTCAGTTCTGCTCGCTCTCTGCTCCGTTAACACTAGATGTTTCTAGATTGTTTCCGAACTTTTACGTACCACCGTCACGATACTGCGATTCCCATCTCATTCTTTTGCACCACAGTGGCCCCGTTGTGTTGCCAACTCTTTTCCGCCGTGGCCCACTTCTTGCGAGGTGCGCGCAGCAAGTGCATAGCTGGGAGCTTCCTGGCCTCTCCCAACTATCAGATGCATCACCAACCATGCACACTCCTCCCCGGCCAGCACCCAACGGCGCATCTCACGATTCAATTCAATCTCTCCGTTTGCTTGGCGTTTGTTTTTGCTGTTGAATGAAAAAGAAAACAACGGGTGACGATGAAGGAGAACTGCTGCATACAAATAGCAATAAAAAGCATAAAGCATACATTAGATCGTCGTGAAGCGCTCTCTCGGCGCACACAAGGCCCCTGGTTCATGCTGTGAATTAATGTTTTTTCCTTTTTCTTTCTCCTTCGAATGTGCTGCCAACAATCGTGGCAACGTGTGCCCAGCAGCTGTGTGCAGCTCGGGGAAACCGGAGGCACAGCAATATGTTAATATGCTGAGAGGAGCAATAATTAATGTGCAGGAGAGAAGAGCCCCCAAAGCTCGGGTCCGTTATTTTGTACTGTTTGCGGACCGAGCGGAAACTGATGCATTGCAACGAGCGAATGATAACGAAAAGCCCAGCAGCAGCATAATGATGCGAGCATAGCGCGTGCTCGCGCTTTTGCGTAGCTCTCTTCTCGGTTTCGATCGCGTTTTAGCGTAGAAATAAATCAATCACCACCGATACCGGTGTCCAATTTATTGCGATTGCGGACTATGACTGGAATTTTGCGCGCTCCGCTCCGCTCCGTGTCAAGCGGTTAAAAAAATGAGCAGCAATTAATTTTTCTTGTTAACCACATTTAAATGGATATCGCCGCGATATATTGTCGATACATCAAGAATTGCCAGTTAAACCAGCGAGCAAATTGCAAATTGATTTGCAACTACCAGCATCCCCCATATGAGCGTCCCACGATTCAATTTCCCCTTTGCTTGCAGCGATAGAACCGATAACTTTCCTCCCCCGGGGCGAGAGAGAACTCCCTTGTTTTCCGACCAAGACATGGAGCATTGAGAAACGATAGAACGGGACGAACGATTGGATTATCTTTTCCCTGGGCCTGGGCGCATCGTCGTCCGTCGTCGTGTGCCCTTGCGCTTGCTCGCGCGCGCGCACACTCCCAGTCCGGAGCAGTTTAATAATGCGCATACATTAAAAGCAATTAATTAAAAAGGGAACCGTGTGTACACGCGGAGGCGGGGCAGAGAAATCTGTGCAGTTGCAGCTCCCGAGAGGGCAAGGCTGTGCAACAGCCAGCAGCGCGCAGTGCATCCGACGTGCGACTGTCTGTTGGTTGGGTACCGTTGGCAAAGACCATACGCGAGACACGGATCTCGGGCAGGTCAGGTGGACCAGTTGCGGAAGAAAGCTCTCCCGTCGCTCGCCCAACAAAACCCTGACACTTCTGGCTCTTCTTCTGGCACGGTCTAGAGTAAGTGCCGAATGTTGATGATTCAATTTCCGCAAGTGCAGTCCTTCAGACGCGCGCAAGATACGAGGCGAGGAGCGATTAATCTTTCTGTTTTGATTTGATATTTCATTAATATTCTAATGTGGACCTGCTGACCTAGTGTCGTACAGTTTTAATAATTGGCTAACTGATGGAAGAAGTTGTTTTACCAACACACAAACTGTTGTAGTAGTAGAAGGTCACAGTGATGGGTAAGAAACTCGGAGAAATTCCAAAGAGTTGCTTTGTAACAAATTATTTATCCTAACACGTGGAATAGTCAAGAGCGCTTGACTTTTAAATTGTTCAACCATCAGAGTGATCAATCAAGTGTTTAGGTTACCGATTACTTGACTTTTAAAACGTGAAACTTCATTCTGGAAATTGTAAACATTTAGTAGAAACTTTGACATTTACGAAATGAGACGCCAAACGCTTGCAGAAAATTGGAAAATAACTAAAACTTATTTCCTAAGTGGTGAGTCTTCAACTACAACTGTACTAAATTTAATAAGCTCATTTCCTTCTCGGTGGTTAACTTAATAGGCAGAATTGTCGTATTAGGGGCTCGGCGACCCCGCACGTCGTGCAAGAGAAGCCAATACACCCTCAACGAGTGATTTGTGCGGATTTTGATCTGGTGGCCCATCATCGGCCCTTTTTTCTTCGAAAATGAAGAAGGAGCCATAACAGCCACAGGGAACAATGGAACACACTGGAAGGACAATGGAGTACATTTTGGTACATTTTACAATGTTTGTCCGATAAAGGCGAAAATTCAAGCTAAGCTGCTGAAATTGAGCATTGTGTTTATGGTCCCGATACTCTAACTGTTAATATTTGTGCAATATTGGTTTCGTTGACCCGTTTCAGTTATTTTTTTATGTTAAAAATGCATCTCGCACAGGCAGACCCGCCGTCGAAAATGTCGATAAAATAACAGAAATAATCAAAGTAGATCAGCATGTTAGTAATCAGAGCATCGTCCTGGAGCTAGAGATTAACCATCAGACAGTTTTAAGGCATTTGCGCAAAGCTGGATCCACAAAGAAGCTCGATGTTTGAGCGCCACCCTATTTACACCAAAAAATATTATGGCTCGAATTTTCATCTGCACAATTTTGGCCAAACGGAACGAAATCGACCCTTTTCTTAAACAGATGGGTTCTGGGGATAAGAAATGGGATAAATACGACAATACTATGTAAAAGCGATCGTGGTTTATGCGTGGTAAAGCAGCTTAACCGGTGGTCAAAGCAGGACTCACGGACCGGAAAGGGTTTACTGGGTTTATGGTGGGACTTGAAAGGAATAGTTTATTATGAGTCGCTTCCGTGTAGCCAAACACTAGCAATTGACCAGAAATGACCAAAATCGGCCAACAGAAGAGGTGTTGTGTTCCATCAGGAAAACTAAATGTCACGCACGTCTTTAGTGATTAATAATCTCTATATATCTCGAAATAATCTCTATATAACTCCTCTCAGTTACCATACTCTGTATTTGAAGTTTATATAGGGTGATCTGCAATGACGTCCGAAGCTAAAACGGCTAAAAAACCTTCAATGAATATCGGGGTTAGTTCAGACCTCGGAAGTTCCGTCAAACCAAGAAGTGTTACTACTTCCAGGCGGTGTGCATTATGGCACTCATCATCTGGCAGAGACACCGGTGTCGGTGTGTTGCTCTGGGGGCCGTCACTGTCGTTTGTCGAAACAATTTGCATTCCCCGGTGTTGCATTCCTGTCAACGAAACGCGCAGGAAAACGGAAAAAACACCACCTCAGTTCGCTCCGCGGCACAGCAGAGGGCTTGACACGCGGGCTTTTGCCAGGCCAACCATTACCATTATCACTGTTGTGATCTTCATTATCATTAGCAGCACCGGCGAACGTCGAGCGGGCTAAGACGTCCATCTCGGCCAAGAAGAGAACCACATGCTGCTGCTGCCGATGCGACTGCCGCCATCCACCGCGAAGAACCCATCGGCCACCGCGGAGAGCTTCCTCCGGCTGCGTAGAAAAAACCAGTTCCCAGAGGCCAGCGAGCGAGGAGACACCCCGCTCCCCGCTCTGCTTGCTGGCCCTGCAATCTTACTACTTCTCGGTTTCGTTGGTTGGTTGGTGGTCGTGTTTTCGATTTTCTCGTTTTCCATTCTTTCTTGCGTACGCGGCGCAGACAGAGAGACACATCTCGCAGCGGGCGATGCACATCGTCGTCTTCGTCGCCGTCTTGGACGGCGACCACATCGGATGGCCTTCTCACAATCGGTTCGGTTCGGTTTGCATTTCGCCTGGCTGGCTGGTGGTCACTCATTCGCGAATGATGCAATTCGCGCGATGGAGGCGCCCCACTCGCAGCGCGGCACTCAGCCACAACACTCCGTCTGGCGAATGCATATTTCTCTGCGCTCGTCGGGGGTTGCGATTTAATCACGTTACGATCGAATGAAAATTAATTCCGCTCAGTTATCATTGAGCGTAAGTGACCTTTATGGCCATCATCTTGGTCGGCTCGCGCCGCGTATCACTCGGAAACGATTAACGGCCCCAACGAGGAACGGCCGTGTAAAGGCCATTGTCGATTGCCTTTGGTGGCAATTACGTGCTGTTTTTTGTTGTTGTTTCGAGGCGTGTAGTAAAAGTGTTAACTCGCACGCCAGTAACGCGTCCTTCGGTGGTTAATTTAATTAAACAGATGATGTGTCCACCGCTAAATACATTGATTCCTGCTCTCAGGAGCTGCGTTTAAGGCTCCGATTGTTTTCGCTATCTTTCTGCCCCACTTTTCCTGGAACACGACTCATCCTAGGCGATATGTTTCTCACATGGCAACTGCTCGCGGTCAACTATCGGCCCCAACCGGGTAATATTCCGCAACCCCTACTCTATGAGTGGTCACCTCCCAAAAGACGGATACCCGTTCTGTCCCCGACACACACACCACCTCTACGAGAGCAGGTCCTAATCTTGCGGCGGGGTTCGAGTTTCTCTTCTTGAACCAGAGTGAGCCGCTCGGCGCTCGCGGATCGAAATGGGTACAGGGTCAGAATGAAAACAACGGTCACTCACGTGAACCGGTACTCCGGCGCGGGCGAAAAAAGCTCATCCCCCCCGGCGCTGTCCGGTGAAGGGAGCTTTCCGATCGCGAATGCTCCACTCCAGGGACCAGGACGGGGCGGCATGCCGGAGCCCCGGAAGCCGCGGACGGCCCCTTCGGCGAGCCACTCACCAAAGTCACTCACCTTCACAGTGACACGGCCGCACCGTCACGGCGGCGACTGGGGGGGCTTTTTAGTTTGAGTTCGTCTTTCGTGAGAAACGGTCGTGTTCCGCAGTTGGTTCCCGCGTCGTCGATTCGCTCGTCCGCAGCATCGCGAACATTCGGCGCCCCGCGCGCGTTACCCTATATACAACCCGTTCTCGAAGGCGGATCCTAAAGTGTGTTCCCCCCGCCGTGTGTGCGGGCAGAAAGTAGGTTTCGAATGCGAAATGGTCTCGGTGAAAGCATAATTCCATTCGCCGGCACCGTGCCTGTGACATTGAAGTAGTATCCTGGCCGGCGTCAAACTACGCAGTGTCCAATGCAAGCACCCTTCCTCTCTCGACAAACCAATACCAAGCCAAGGTTATTTCCTGTGCACGGCACACGACTGGGGTGGACGCCGTTTGAAGTGACCACCCCGTCGGTCGGTCGGTCGATTGCGTAATCGTGCATTGCGTCGCGTCGTGTTGCGGAGGAAGTGAAACTGCAACTGCCACGGAGGAACTCTCCACGAACTGTGTTTGATAACCCGGAGCTGCGGACTCCCCAAGCATGATCGGTGTGCGCGCGATCGTAAGCAATAGGAATCAAACAGTGAACAACAGAACAGGCGGTCGTTCGTTTGTTTGTGAGGCTGCTTTTAGGAAGTCCCCCGGTGGTGGTGTGTAGTGGGTGATGTTGTTGGTTGTTGATGAGCAACATCGCCTAGAGCCGTGGTGTTGCGATTGATAAGAGAAAGCCAGCACCGCATTAGCACAGACATACAGAGAGGGAGAAAAAGACAGAGAGAGGGTGGTCGGCCAACACTGCCTTGTTGCGGTGAGGGTGCGGTTCGCCGCACCGCCCCCAGGCCCAGACCCAGCAGCAGGGAACCGGTCGGCCTTCTTTGGGTCGGGTCGGCCGTGTGGTGTGATCTACATGCAGCCTTCGTTCGTTCGTTCGTTGGGTGCCGTTTTTGGCCACAACATACGTGCTTCGGCAGCGAGCCACGGAGTCAGGAATGCGAGAGCCACGCGCGGGCTTATCACAGTGCTGTAGACGAATAGTGCTGCTACTTTGTTGCTTGTTTGCTGCTACTTACTTATTCATTATTTTCTCTCTATCGCCACTTTTTGTGCTTCGCGAGGAGTACCACCTTCAAGGCGTTGTGTGTTAGTTAGTACACCTCTCGCTAATCGCGCGATCGCGACTCTCGCTGTTCGAGGTGTTGCGTGCTAACCGGCCATTTTGGGCAGCCCTATGGAGAGCGAGAGATAGTGTGTTTTAATGTCCACCACCGATAAGTCACCGATAGTGGGGGCTACTGGGGCTAAGGAATTGGAGAAAGCAGAAAGGATAAGGTAGAGCAGCTTGCACATGTTGTGGCCGTGTTACAGCACCAAGCAAAAGCGAACAAGTAAACAACTTACACAACAACAACCGACCCACGGACGGAAAGAATGCAAAAGGAGGCAGGATACCTGCAAAACAATTACGCGATCAGCACACCCGAGAAGCGAAACCCCCAGCGGTTGGTGCAGTGTACAAATCACTCAAATCCACTCGCGACGGAACCGGTTGAATGAGTGAAGGAAACGCGGAAAGGGAAACCGGCGGGTGTATGGCAAATTAAGGGCCCCCGGTTTCAAAGAAAAAGAGATCGAGAACAGAGAGGGAACAGTGTGCAAAGTTTTCCTCGATCAAGAAGAGTGCAAACGTCAAACGAGCTGTCAAACTCTGTCAACAAATGAAACTCTGGGAAGAATGTGTTATGCTGCTGATGATGCGTTTATGTTGAGTGAGGTGCGGTAAAGACAGATTCGCTAGATCCCCGCTGTCGATCGATCGATCTCTTCGCGATCTCACCCTTTGGGGGTGTAGTAGTGACAGGCGCTAGTTCCTCTCCCCTTCCACCCCGTGTGCAGGTGTTCACAATCCGCAACTTGTGTTGATTTGTTTGAGCTTTTGTTTTTGTTCCACCGAGTTCCACCGATCGAATTCTTCGCGCAACCCTTGCTTTTGCGTTGCTGTCTGTTTATCTGTGTGTGTGTGTCCGTGCTGAGTGCGTTTTTTGGCGTGATTTGCGTGCGTGTGTTTGTGGGCCATTTTGTGTGCCATTTCCATCCTTTTTTTCCCACATCCTCTGATGTTGTTCTTTTGTGTTGTAGATCCAGCAGTGTCCTTAAAAAGGCGTTCGTCACCCGATCCGCGTGTGCGTGCGTGTGCCCCTGTGCATATATTAGTGTGCGTGAGTGCCGCGAGTCGCGCAAATCTGATCGCGCAGTCAATATAGAGCGAATTTGTGCGTGAAGTGAGCGTGATCTGAGGTCTCTACATCCTTGAATTTGTTGATCGTTCGCTAGTGTGCGTCACTGTGTCTCTGCGTCTGTGTGTGTGTGTGTGTGTGCGTGGGGTATGATCGCCACCGATGTGCGCAGTGTGTGTGTGTGCGTGCGTGCGCAGGCGCAAGTGCCTCCGGTTTCGGTTTTACTTCTAGAAGTGCAGTGCGAAGAGGAAACGAGTGATTAAATAATCCCGACGTTTTCAACGATTGCCTCTCGCTCTCGCTCGCTCTCTCTCGCGCGCGCGTGCTCTCTCTTTCTCACTCTCTCTCCCACGGTTTCCTTCGCCGTCCTTTCGCTTCCTCGTTCAGTGATTTGTTGTAGTTTTCATCATTATTATTATTAATATTTATTGCTCCGCGAGTCGCCGCCGCCGTCGAGTGGGCCACGTTCGTCGAAGGCCATACAACACGAGGCCCCACGCCAAACCACCAAAACAGCGGCAGCAACACCTGCGTTGTGTTCGAGAAAATTTTCTTCACTGGCGGATTGTTTACTGTAGTGCCTCAAAATTTGGGATTATTCGTTAGACCTGGTTGGTATACGCTTTTTTCTTCCCTTCCCTCTCCTGTTCGCCTGTTGATCGTCCCCTAGGACGATCGCAAGGAAGACCTCGGCGTTTAATCAAGACCTACGGTGGTGTTTGTGTTAATCTTTCAATGTGTGTGCTTTAGGCCCAGCGCTTGTTCCTTGCGCCGTACGCGTAATCGCGTTTGCGCGTTTGTTTACCTCAGAAATTGTGTTTACACACCCCGATCCCGATCCCCGGTGGTTCGGAATGTTTGTGTTTGTGTTTCGTAAAGAATATGTTGATCCTTTTTCTCAACCCGGTCGCGTCCAGGACACGGCCGTCAACAGCGCAACACATATCCCCGCCATTTGGTCCCTTTATCTCTCTTCCACGACCGGAGACAGAGGTTATCGAGGAAGATCTGAGTTTTTTCGTCGTTTGTTTGGACTATGATCGAAAAGCCCCCTGGTTGCGGGGTCCGTCTGCATTTTCGTTGCATATGCAATCCTTCTTCGGTTCCACATCGGAATCTCGGAAACGTGGTGTGCAAAGTAAAACGACGTCTTCCGAGTGTCTGTCGCCTGTTTGGTCAGCTATGTAAAGAAAACTCTGTAGGAATTCTGGCTTGTGAGTTGATCTGTGGTGAAGTCTTTTTTGGTTGTTTGGTGCTGATTCGTTCGGCAGAATCCGATTGAAGATCGGGATGCGTCAAATTGTTTGATCGACTGGCAACGTTTTTGTTTTGGTGAAAAACACAAGATGCCGAGGAGCATGAGATTTGTTCCAAGTTTTGTCTCTTGTGCAAGACGAATTATAGAGTACGTAATTATGACGGGACCTATTTAAATGTTAAATAACTCAGCCATTTTTCAATCGATTTTGACAAATGAACAAGATTTATTTGGGATATAGAATGCCCGCCCGCTTTCGATCCATGACTAAAACGGCATAGACCAACGTTTCAGAATCTGGCTGATTAGTCAAAATCAACTGACAAATAGCGAAGTTATTTGACATTTAAATAGGTCTTGTCATGATTACGCACCCTGTATGTGTAAATAGTTCCTTGAAGTGATTCATTGAAGTGATGCAACATAAATCTTTATTTTCATATTTGCCCGCTGGCTCATAGTTCCATTCCTGCTGATCATCGCCTTCGATTAGGAACCTTTAAATGACGTTCGATTGAACGGTGTCGCGAACGTGGGACGCTAGTTGGAAATTAAAATTTCATTTCATGACGACCACGCACGTTTGTTTGTTACCCTACAGTTTTGTAACTTATTTAGTTTTCTCCTTTCGCTACCGACCGGCCGGTTGAAGGTTGTTGAAGCGTCACGAAAAGGTTGCTCACGGTGCGTGATTTTTCCGATCGTTGTTGGCTGTTGTGTGCACACTCTGAACTGTTTTCTTTGCTCGTGGGGGCGGCGTGTCGACGAAAGTTTTAGGTGAACACCGCAAGATTCAAGCACTCATCGAGAGCCGCCTGAAACCGGAACCTTCCGGACGGGTGGCCGGGGTGGCAGAAGAACCTTCTCGAAACTCGCTCTTGAATAAAATGCCGCTTCTTCGCTTCGGGAAAAAGATGATGTCAATGCCGCTGTTGTGTTGTGGCGTCGAAATAGAATCACCGCGAGTTTGATTTGTTTATTTTCGCGGCGCAAAGTATAGCCGTTTGGCGTTGTTACTTATACAAAGTAGAGTATTACGAATCACAATATTTGGTCTGATTTTTTGAGGGGTCGTCGAAACATGAGACGCAACCGACCGTCCCGTAAGGATCTGTTTTTGGTTAAGCGATTTGGTCAACCTAGCCACGGGGGGACCACCGACTGTTAACACGACACATACGATACGATAGAGCACGCCCTGGACAAGTTTCTTCTCGAGTTTTGTCACTGAACGATGGGGCGCTTACCAAACGCAGATTTACGTCTTTATGTTTTGCTATCTTTACGCGCGGCATGCGTGCCTTTCGAGAGTCACCACAGGTGTGATGAATGAAAACATGTTTACGAAGCGCAGTCGGCTCAGTAATGTGCGTAGCTCAGCTCGTCATTAATTGGTCCTGTCACGTTTCTTGACGAGATTAGCACACGTGAGCACCGAAAAAACGTGACGCATAAACGGTCGTCTCGAAACAAAACAATTACGCCAAAACCGTGCGACCAAAAAATGTTTGTAGAAAAAATTGGCCACAAAGCGTTGCAAAAAGAAAACCCTGTAAAAAGCCCAAATTTGTTGTCAGTTGTTTCGGAACTGTACTAGTTGGTTTCATTGGTGTTCCATTGGTTCAGCTATTCCATTCCATTTTCCATTCCAAAAATCACATGTTGATTGCATTGAAATGAAAAACTGTATTTTATTCAATGTACCTTCGCTAGATACCTTCGCTGTTCTCCCATTTCTTTGCTAAATCGTGGATGTGGAACGAAAGAATTCTTTGTGTTTTGAAGCAAAACAATTAGGCTTCCAATTTCGATTTTCTCATAGGAATCGAACTGCTGCTCAGCTAATGCGTGTCCCATCGAGGAAAATGAATGATAATCGGCAGCTTGTGATACACCACACTTTTCTGGTCCCATCAGACACACAGCGTTATCTTTTTGTCGAATCGATCTGGTTTTGCAGTCAAAGTTGATGCTTTTCCTGGACTGACCCATGATTTTATCTTTTTCGGGGTTCTCAAAATGAATCCACTTTTCATCCCCAATCACGATCGGATGGAGAAATGACTTCCTTTTATAGCTAGAACCGAGTAGAATTACACATTTCGTTTTTTGATTTTCCTGCTCCCGTTCATTCAGTTCATGTGGCACCCATTTTTCAATCTCCCAGGGACTTCAAACGTAGGGATATGGCGTATTTGGACACATTCAGATGATCCGCGAATTTTTGTGGCATTTGCGTTTCATTTTCGTCCAAAAGTTGTTGTAGTTCAGCGTCCTCGACTTCTTTTGTAGTCCTCCGACGCTTTTTGCTTGTTAAGTCAAAATCTCCATGTTTTAATTTCTTGAACCGCCTTAATGAAATCATTTGCCTGATGCCAATACAAGGTAATGTTGCCAGAAAAGCCTAATTAGTTAGACCGAATTGACAGCTAGAGCCATCTGTTTACAAGTCTCTTTTCATAGGGTTAGACACGATAAATCTATGCCTGGTTCCTTTGGTTCCTGTCTTGCATTGTTCTTTGCCATTTTTTGCATCTTTGCAGCAAAGTTGTTAGGGTCTCTGTTTCATCGTCTGTAGATTGTTTCGCTATTTTCGTGGTGTTGCCTTCTTCATCACATCTATTTCACTACAATTCACTTTGACGGACTGAGTTTCTGTAACTGAAATCCTACTGTCAAAAAATGTTGATGATTTACTAACATTATGTAGAGAGGTTCTTCTGAAGAGGTCGTAGACGAAACATGAATTGAAAAACATTAGTTCAGTTAAGATCTTCTGTTCGGAACCCAAACTCCTCCTATTGGTTTGAAAGGAATTCCTGTTTGTTTTGATTATTATTTATTTGAAGAGTCTGGCTTTGTTCTATCTTTAACCGCACTGCTCTTGGAAACTGTTTACCAAACGATCTGTTTTTCTCCAATCCTTTTCCTTCCCGCAGGTGGCTGGCGTATCAGCGACCACGGAGCGACTCACAGCTCCCCCCGCGCCTCCACAGGGCCCCTCGCCCCTTCAGCTCTTAGATGAGTCTCACATGTCAATTGCTGCGGCCGAAAATGCAGGGTAAGTTGTGTCCGCCAGTACGATTGGAAAAACCACTTTGTACAGGAATCATTATGAACATATCAACATAAAGCTCCTCCGGTCCGGTCCGTGTTTTGCGCGCGCGCGTCCTGGGTTTTGATGCGGCCACGGACGTGTGCGCGAATCGCGTTCGCCCACGTCGTCCATTGGAGCTGCACCATAACAACCTGCGGCAAATTGGTGATTGCTTTCGATCGTTTTGTGCGAACCCTCAATCGGGGTGCGTCTATTGATCAAACGTGGTCCGAGCGGGGCTGCATCGGAATTGCAGTGGTGCTCTGCCACTTACCGGGCTGAATGCAGAGAAACGCCAGTCCGCGAAACAATGTTTCCACCACGCGACACCAAGCCAGATTGGTGGCAGATATCTATTGAACTCTGGTGCCAATGCACCATGCTGCTTCGGATTAGCGTCTGTCCAGATGCAATCCCCGGAACGCGGAGCATAACTTTCGCAGCAAAGCCGCCTGCTTGGCTTCCGTTGATGCTGGGGGGGGATTCTGCGGATCAGATCATCGACACCGACTCCGATTAGGATGAGGAGGATAGCGCGACCCAGAGAGCGAGCAGGAGCTTGCATCGATTCCGTTTCGACTGTCACGACGCCTGCCTTCCATTAGGTGTGATGGTGTATCGATTGTAAATCGGTTTATGTGACATGATGATGGGGCCTGAACAGCAGCGGATACTGGCCAGCTGATGGCGATCATCCGTAGCATTGCGTTTGCCGACGGCGACTGAATGGCTTAATACTCGTCGTTGTCGTCGTCGTCGTATGCTGCAGAAAGCCTGCCGTTCAGAGATCGGCAAGCAGAGTTCCTGCAGAAGAGTGGCAGCAGCCCCCACCGCAGTCCTCCAGCTTCTGTCCTGCAAAATCTGTAGTCATTTGTCAAAGCACATTTGTCTCATCTTCTTCGCCGGCTCTCTTCTGCTCTGTCACTCGAACGGCCTCGGAACGCCCATTAAGGAACACGCCGACGGGTGCCGTACCACACACACCGATTGCCCCCGCCCCGAAGCCCACCCCGAATCGAATGCATCTTTCGATTGCATCTCATGCATTGTGCAAGAATGTGCATCACACTACTTCTTCGCACTACACGGACGACGACACCAAGTGCCAGCCAGCACCAGCGAACACAGGAGTGAACGATAATTGAGTTGAGGCAGGTCATCCTCACAACAAATTGATTTGTTGGCATTTATTGTTAGCAAATACATTTACCCCACGACACACACACACACACATGTCGTGGGCCGTGCGCATATGTGTGTGTGTGTGGCTGACGATGATGGCAAATGGTGTAGCAAACGGCTTCGGTGCGATGGGGTCTTCCATTCGCAGACAAATTGCTGCCGTTGAGGCCTAATGTGCATTATTGGCCTACCCACCGAATGTGGGTGACAGTTTGCGATGTGCAGCAGCAGCGTTGTATCGACGGGGCTTAGTTGACAAATTTGTGCAACGTCAACCATTCGCGTGAGCGAACGAGGCTTAGGTCTCATCGATGACGATGAGTCGCTGTGGAGAGAATTGTTCACTTTTTATGTTTACTTTATTTATATCAAGTCGTCGTTGTATCAATGTAGTTGTGTAAAGAATTTAAATTAAGACGAACTTTGATATATTAGGGCTTCGGAAATTAATTCATGGGATTTTACAATAGATGACATTATTTACTAAATGTCACACACAATTTTTTTTAATGGAATATGTGTTTGACAGCTATTGTCATTATGCATCTAACGCAGTATAGGTTTTTTAGTTAAAGTGTAAACAACACCTCTTTTAAGCATATGAATATGTCTAATTTTGTTCGTGGTAAAGTGTTTTCGCGAGGATTACTTCAATATGAAGAAAAGTGCCTCCGATAGTTATCGTATTTTAATGGATGTTTATGGTGAAGAATTAGCATTACTAGATCAGGATGCATGTCACACGCAAAAAGAATTGCAGAAATATTAGAAGTTGACCACACTAAAATTGACCATCACCTGGTTCCTATGGGAATTATTAGAAAAATGTCTTATTGGATTCCACATGGATTGAAGGAAAGTAAACCGTTTGCGAATTACGACTTGCACGACACAAAGGAAAGAGTTTCTGGTACCGAATCGTCACTTGTGATGCAAAGGGGAGTTATTACAAGAATCCTTAACACAAAAAGGCCTGGATACAGCCTGGTGAACCAGGTCCATCGGAACCAAAGCGAAATATTCACTGTGTAAAATTTATACTGTACATATGGTGGATATGAAAGGTGTGGTGTACTTTGAGCTTTTAAAACCTAATGAAATTATTGAAGCACAACGCTATGGACAACAATTAATGCGGTTGAAACAAGCTTTTGCGATAAAACGAACAGAATGGGATAAAAGACATGATAAGCTGATTTTTCAACATGACAATGGTCCACCACACATTTCGAAACCGGTCAAAACCTATCTCGAAAATGTCGGTTGGGAACTGTTAGCCCATCGGCCGTTCACTTCTTGTGGAAGTATTGATAAATAGATCTCTGATTGGATCGCTTCTACAGATGGGGAGTTCTATCGACATGAAACCCGAAAATTATCTGAAAAAATTGGAAAAAATAATAGTTAACAACGAACAATACTTTCATTAAAGTAATCCTATGTTTTTCACGATCCATTTTCACGAGTTAGTTAGTTTTATTAGTATGTTCTGCACACTATTCACACTGTGCTGAAGATGCTGCTGAAGGCAAATTTATAGAATGGGCTTCGATTTTTTGCTTCCCGTATCAACAGTCAAAGCGAATCAACAGCTCGTTGTGAAGCATAAAACCAGGGCCGGCGATTGTGATAGCGTACAGCCCGTCCCGATCCCGATCTTAATTAACGATCTCTCTGGGTCTTGGCTCGTTACCTAATCTTAACTCGGGCACGTACCACCGGGCCAACGCGCGTTAGCGTCTTGTGAAGAGCCTAACGGTAAAGCGCCATAAATATGTTGCTCGTATGTCTCCTAGGCCACAATCGCCACACTATCAAAAGGAGGAACCACACGAGCAGCAAGTGTCTCTCACGTCCCGGAAGTGTGTTTCGCTATGGATACTATCGCTCCGCGCAATCGCTGCTGAATGTCCGTTTTTTCTTCCCTATTCCATAGTCCGCCCTTTTTTTGTGCCCCTCGGTTGCCTGCTTCGCATGTTGATTGATCGATCTTGCCGGCGCGCGGAGCTCTTCTCTATGCTGCAAAAAAAAGCTCAAAACGTGTTAACACAGCTACACGGCGCGCGCGCTGGTGGACAGTTCTATGTTTCTGTAATTAATTTACAACTTTATTGCGGTGCCCATAGGGCATCCGAACCGGCCGGCCGGTTGAGGACCGTAAATAAGACAGGCGTTTTTCCGGTTCACATTTAGTTTGTAATCACGGCGTCTTCGGCTCGCCTCGTTAGAACCAGTTTTCGTGCGATTCATGGCCACGGAAATGAGAGAAACCACGACGTTGAGAGTGAGCGTTGGTCTATGCGGTGCCCAAAACTATCGGAGCCATTTAATGTGCCAAGTGGATCGAGGTTTTAAAATTCGCCGCCAGTAGGAGAGCGCCGCCGGGGACGTTGGAGGAGTTACTGGTGGTGCTCTTTGTGGACCCCACGTCCTCTTCTCCTCCGCCGTTGACTGGTTCCGGCTCGCTGAGATTGGGCTGAGTCTGAGTTGGAACGACGAACGTGCGGGAGGCCGAGGATGTTAATGTTTAATTACACGCAATCATGTCGCAAGTCGAGTCGTAGTTGGCGCTTCAAGCGCGCCAAAGGTGGCGTGGTGTTGGACCGTGTTTGTGGCCATCACCGAAAGCGGCGATTATCGTCGTCTTGCGATTGCACCAACTACGCGATGATGTGTGGTGCGCACCGCGTGCTCCCATCGACAGCACTCTTGACTGACACTTGCCGATGGTGTTCAGCTTTTGCCATTTTTATGTGCAAAATGTAACTCCACACGACGACGACGACGGGGGGACGAGGGGCAACTGAAGCAATTATTCTGTCATTGGGTTTGATTAAACCGCAGACAGCATCTCGCAGCAAAGTTCATCGCGATTAACGCACGGCACGCGGGTCGTATCGTATGACGTCTTACTGGCTTTGGTGCGTTACTATTTTTTGGTCTTGACTTTTTCACATAAACTGTACAAGATGGCCCATTTTTTGTAGCTTTGCTTAAGGTTTGCGTCTTGAAGGAGCAGAAGTGTCAGTTTCTTCGCACTTAGATTAGTCACTATCAAACGTAGTTTATGTTTTATTCCACAGTATTTATTTGAGTTTAACCGTGCTACATAAGACCGCTTTGTTAGCGTAAGATGCCGTCTTAGCAACGTTTCGCTGTCTCTTGAATCAGCACTTTATGTGTGGCACAAAGGAAACGGTGAATCATTGCATTGGTCGGTGGTGTCATTTTTTTCCCCATTTTCCTGGATAACGCAAACTTTCCATTACTTTTATCATCAGCAGCCGCATGGTGTTGCATGATGGTGTGGTGTACCTTCGGGAACCATAAATGGGGCTACAAAAAAGTGTTACTAAACCCCCGGGTTCTGACTAAATGATGCGGTTTCTGATGACGGAGGCGAATTAAAGTTTTGCTGCCTTCGTATGTCGGCGGGGGGGTTGCATGTTGCTGGTCTGGCCCCTTGGGTGAGAATGAAGTTAAAACTATCGTCCGGCTGGCCGTCGCTATAGCAGCAGCGAAAGCATTTTCTGTGAGTTTGCGAATTTTTTCTGTGCGTGAACGACGGCCGTTGCTAGAGGGTCGTTTTCCCCGTAAGCAGATTGTGAGAAAGTCGGTGAAAGATTAAACAACGGTGGCGCAACGGTTGCTTTTCCGTGCGTTCCGATGCCGTTCCTTTGAAGAATCAACAAACAAACTTTCTCCTCGCGGGAGTTTAGCATAGAAAATCATAAGCCACAAAATAAAATGTCGCCACCTTCGCAAGGAGATTGTTATTGTTCCACTTTCTAAAGGATTAAAATGGATAACTTCAGCAATAATAATTCACGCTTCAAACAGAGACGACCCAAGCCACTCTGACACTAATTCATGCGGAACATGGCGGAACATTGACCAGTTCCAAAATCATTTTTGCTGCCCTAGGTCAAGTCCTGCGAAAAATGGTGTGGCATTCCCCTTCTACGTTCGTGTCGTGTGCCGATCGGGTCGGGTCTCGGGCAGCCCGAGACGCCGATGAAAATTGATATCGATTTATGTGCAGTGTGCGCAGGGTTTGCAGCATTTTTTCCCCCGATTTTCACGCCCGACTCTCGTCCATTTCGTTTCCGGTTCCCGGCAGTCGGCAGTAGTAGTGAACGAGGGAAACAATCCGTCGCTGCTCGTTGCTGTTGCCCGGACGATAATGGGGGTTCGCGGGGCTCGGGGTGCGTGACAGTCGCATAAAAGCACGGCCCTACCCCACTAATGCAGTGGATCGATGCAATTTCAACAATCATTTCATCGTCGGTTTAACCAGTTATTGATTCTGACCGGGGCTCTGTGGCGACCGCCAGCGCCCGATAGCGCCTCTAGCGTCGCTGTCTGTCGGTGTGTCTGGTGGGTTGTTTTTGGTAATCGTGAAAAATGGCACCAACAACCTGATGATGGATTTCGATTCGGTTTGATACATTAATATTTAATGGCGTGCCGTGCTTGTGCTTAAAAATTGAGCCACATTTTTTGCCACGAAAACGTTTAAATGAAAAATTTCGTATTGACGTGCTTCTATAAATTAATGATATTGAAACTAGTTAGGCAAACATTACCAAAGTGTGGGCTAGGGCTCAAAGATCTCTAGAGATCTCGGAAATCTTTATTTTAAACTATAGTACATCAGTTTTGCTAATAAAATTGAAATTGGTAGTTGGAGAATTGCAGTTCTATAAGAAGGTTGAATTCCATCCCCTCATATTATGGCTTATTCATTGCTCTGATGTACCATAGTTATTATTTTAATATTACAATAATTATATAATTTACATTACATTAATAACGAATAACGTTTTATACGGGGGGGATTTTTGGATTGCACATAATACTGTATTAGCAACATTGAACCTTTTTTCTTCGTACGATTCGCATTAAAATTCGTTTCAAAGATGACTGATTTTCTTTCAGAAGCGTTTTTCGAGTTTTTGTTGCTGTCTTTAAAATGCCCAGTAATGCTCGGCTCTTCAAGGCCACTTCACTGGAGGAGTGCGTTTGTGGAAGGGAACTGCTTCGAACTGCCTAATGGAGCCAGTTCCGCTGCAACATTCGGCACGGCATGAGTCGAGTGGTGTATGCTCCATCGACCAGGGCACATTTGTTGGTTCATATTCAGTGGATGGCAAAAAAAAACGCGGCATCACCTTCAATCTCCGTTGGGTATAATGTCGATCTGCGTATGGATCCGTTCTGTTTTCATCTCATTTCATTCGCTGTATCGATTTCATCTCCACTCGCACCAATGGCAGTGGAAGAAGTATTGAGTGAAGTATTGTTGCAACATTAAAAAAAAATGCTAGAGTTTTGCGTTTCAAATTTGATACACCCGGCACTAAATAAACATAACTGAGAGATAATAAATCGAGCTTTTTGATGCCTACATGGCCAGTGCCATACTGAGCAACAGAGGGGGATACCATTGCAGCTCTTAGGTACGAGTCGTCGTCCTAACTACGTCCATTTTTGGGAACATGGTTTCGTTATAGACCTTCGCTGAACAAATAATTCTTCGACCAAACTGTCGAAATGTGGACGAGAAGAGAACGGATGGATATTAAGTGTCCCGCCGCCGCCGTGGTCCCGAAAAACGGTAGCCCGAGTGGTGCTGCTGTTGCTGCTGTAAATTAATCGCCCCATTCCGATGCGATGTGAAGTGGTGTGGTCCTCGAACAAACATATCGCCATGCTAAACGCTCCTGGGCCCTTCCCGCGCCACCCGCCAGGCCGCCTTGTGTGCCTTGTGTGTTACATATAATAATATACACATCCGAACCATGAAATGGACGATTGTGGGATAATGATGGTCTCTGGTGGCGGCTGATTTCGTTGTTCGTTTTCGAAAGCGTCGAAACTCGGGTCCAGGCCCGGGCCGGGGCCGGGCCTTTACCTCATCTTTGCGTTGTTCAAGATTTGATACGTTTTTGCTGCTCGGTGCTCCAAAGTTTCCTGCGCGCGCGTTCCAATCCCTTCCATCGTCTTCGCCTCGAACCGGCCGACCGGTCAGCCGATCGGAATCACGACCCAACCCCCGGCATCAGGTATGCACATATTTTGACGGTCTCGTCTTTCGCTCCAGCCTCGGCGGGAGCGTCTTTCGGAAATCAATCCTATTAGCGTGTCTTGGAGCGTGGTTGCCGGTTGCTGTGCCACTGTTAACAGCACGCGCACGATCCTGGGCGTCATCATGGGCTATTTCGGTACATTTTACAACATAATCTGGATCGGCGGATCTACGGGCACGTTATTTTCGCAATTGAGGCAATGAGGCCGATAGGCATCGAGTGTGTTTAAATCGACTAGAATTCTCCATATCTACTATGTTAACTTCTTGTTTGATCGCTTTGAACGCCAACCACTCAGCCACTCGCTTCAGCAGTCAGTTACTTTTTAAACGTTGCATATTTCTGGCGCCGAAAACAACCGCAGGTTGGCTGTGCATCTCCTTCGACGCCAACGATGGCCGGCGTCGGTCAAACCGTTACCCGTTTGCTGTTCACTCGATAGAGTTTCGTTTCACAGCTTACAGCTATTTTTGCGCTCACCTCATCTTGGGGCCGCTCATCATCGCTAATTGATCACTGGCCGCGTGCGCGCCCGCGCGTTGTGGTGGTGAAAAGCATAATAAACCACCCCCGCCGCACGGTTGAGGAGGAACTTTTTAAGTGAAATCCGCCCCGGGCCGGGGTGGGCTTTGATGTGTGCTCTGCTGCGACCGGTGTGTCAGTCCGCTTACTTTCAACCCTTAGCAATCGTGTGTTGGGGTCTCAAGGAGCTGCAGCTCTCACCACCGGCTCCGGTTGTGGGCGTTTGCTTGCCGTTCGAACACATTTGCTAATTATCAAATTACTGTTAGAGCTTTTTAATCGTGCGTAGCAGCGGGGAGAGCTTTCGAAGTAAACGTTTTGATTGCGGTTGGGTAAATTATTTCCACTGCCCACCACCGGGTACGAGACTTTCAATATTTGCCTTACCCCAAAATGGAGCGTGCACCATGTGCCGGCAGTTGGGGCAAGTCTCTCCGGCGGTAGTTCAGTGGGTGTTTTTTTTTTTGGGTTGGTTCCAACAGGAGAAAATTCGGTCAAAGTTGTGTTTGAACCACGCCTGCACTTCCTAGAGCAATCATAATTTTGATATGAAGCTCGATGATGGCTGCGCAGTAGTGGTTCCTTCTTTCCTTCTGTAACTCGGAGTCGGTTAACGGGTCCAAATGGTTTTTTATTACAAGTTGACCAACAGTAATATTCGTCCGATGTCGTCCTAGGACTGCGTCCTTTCCCATTGAGAACGTTAACAACAAACTTTCTCCCGGAAGGAGAAACTCCCGATGTTCGCGACGCATGGCGACAGATATTCCTCTCTTCGTTAGTGGGAATTGTTGGTAATTTAACTTTATGACGATTTATTAGTTGGGTCTCAAGGGCGCACACTTTTTTCGGCTAAACAATTCGAAAAGCTATACGCGTTTTGCATATTTTTCTGCTAGGTGGGATTTATTAAAATCTTAGACTACGTAAGGAATATTTTTACGGATCCCCCTGTCTATGCTGTATGCCAATCTTTTGTGCATTTTGTGCATCTCTCCATTCGAAACATTGCAATATAAAGTTTCGCATGGCAATTTCAGACCCATAAACGAGTGATGTTAAAATTTAATGATGGCTATTCATTTTTATAAATTGTCTGGCGCTATAATATTTTAATCACCAATTCGACCGCCGTCAAGGTCGGGTCAAGATGGGAGTATTCCTCTTTATTGCGCCCACCATGCTTATGCTGCAATCAATTGCTTCCTTTTAACGAGATTTTTCTCACGTTTCCTTTGCGGAAATGCACCGTTCAGGGGGGAAGGTCCTTTTGTGGGCAGCTGAGCATAAGCGGGGTGGAACATAAACAGCTGCGTGCAACCGTTGAAAGGTGTGGTGCGTGTGCAACAAGTACTCGGTCGGTTTTACGGTCCCTTGTTTCACTTTCTTGGCTTGGACCATAAATTGTTGGATTCGCATATGAAGTCTATAAAACAATCACTCCCTCAGCACAATTCGCTTCGAATGCGGATATTTCGTATCAACTGTGACCTGGGCCTGGGCAATGTTTTGGGCTTCGTTGGTCATTTTATCCTAATGGAGCTTTCGCTTCGAACACGAAACCTTACTGTCCATTTTGAAGATCGCAATCCCCCCGGAGCGGTGCGATAAGAGTTTAAGAGTCCTCAAACTTTACCAACCAACATCGGCGTCGTAGCCCCCGGCGCAAGAAAAATCATGTTCCGCTAGCCAGCCGAGGGCCTAGGAAGAACAGCGACGACGACGTTGATGGGCGAATGATAATGCATTAAGATGGTGTTGTAACAGACAGAGAGAGAAAGAGAGACCACGGGAGGAACATGAAACGAAAATTGAAACGAATGGCTGACTTTAACTAATTATAATTGTGTTTTATGATGTGGTATGCTGACACTTTTATGTGCTTTTAAACGTTCTTGCGTTCCGCTGCGCGCCGATGCAGACCGTGAATCGCCTTCTCCGTCGTATGCGCGCGCTATGCTCTTATGTTTCGTTCGTTCGTTGTGTGTGTATGTTTGGGCGCGAGAATTTAGTTCCGTCACTCGGAGGGCCGCACGTTTTGCCTCTCGTTTTTTGTGGCCGGTTCGTTCTTCCCGTCCCGACGATAGCGCCGAGGCGCCTCCGGATTTCGGCGCCAGATGTGCTGCCACTACCACTGCTTCTTATCTTGTCAAACGAGGAGTTATGTGTGACAGTGTACAGATTTTTTTTTGCTTTTGGTCGTGCCGTCCAGAGCCATCCAATAAGCTCTTGCGGGGGTAGCTGTTAACAAGTTAATGAAAACCGAAAATTATAAATGATTGAGTTTTGGGAAAGCTCCGAACACCGACTCCCGCACGGATGTGGTTTAAAACCGCCAAACGTCCAATGTTTATGCCAAGGCCGTACACCGGCAGCTCCCACGTTTAATTTGAAATAGTGGATACTCTAATATTTTAATTAGCACGCGCGGAAGGTTGTGGGCAGCTCGCGCAGGTAGATGTTCTCCATCAATTTATTTTATGTTTTAATTAGGATGATAAATAAAATGACGTTCTCGTCGTATTGCACTCTTGTTACAGTGACGCTCCAACCGAAACCTATACCAACCTGTCCTTATACTTATACCAGCTTACGTCAGGCCTATTGCCATGTCGTGTAACCGATAAGTTAAGCCTTATCTGCAGTCATTCGCTCGCAAGATACTCGGCAGATAGGGACTCCTAGGGGCTCTTCTAGACTGTGAACCTTTCTTAACGACTGGAAAAAGGTCGCCATGTTTTACCAACTCCGCCGTTCGTTATCTAGTTTGAGCATGTCTTCCTCGAAGTATTTCCTGAGTAGCGCTCCTGAATCACGTGAGCTGGTCGGTTTTGCACACGCTCACACAATCGCCCCGTGGCCCGCTCAATCGCCCCGTGGCCCGTTATGCTGAGATGATCGTATTCAGCTACTCGACATGGCCTTTCGTCGTGGTTCCTACCACACTATCTTGCGATCTTGTGCGCGAAGCTATCAATCTGTGCGCTCATCTGCTTCACCCTCTGGTAGAGGATGGCCCTGTGTTTTTCGTGGAGCGCTTGGTCGATTCACAACAGGTTCCCCACCACAACCGCCGTGATACGCACACCGCTCGCGTGTAGTGTCGGTGCCAATGCCGCCCAACAAATACCAACTGGCGGGCGGCCCTGTTCAACAACCGCGCATATCTAGCCGGACCAGAATACACTCAACTGCGCCGGGTTTTAGGGGTGTGTTTCTAGATTCGGCCTTTGGTTGGGGCCTCGGCGATGCTCTAGAGCGCGATGTTTGCGTAGCATCAACACCACGGAGCGCACAGAAATAGTTCTGCTGCGCCGTTGCGTTTGCACTGCACAGAGACCAGCTGTGGCAATGGATCTGTGGCCATGATTGCTTGATAAGTTTAAGTTCACGGATCGGTTCCAGATTCCATTATTACACATAAGTTTAATGAATTACAATCTCATTTAGTTTTTTAGCTTAGAGATTCCTTACGATATGCAGTTCTAGTTGAATAACTTATCATAGGAAAAATGTTAAATATGTGGTCTGTTCAAAAAGTTCTGATAATTTTTTTATTTAAGTGGACTACGTATTTTCAATTTTTGATTTTTCTTTAGGCGTTATGTTGCTACTCATGTCACTCACTTATGGTGATAAGTTCGGCCATTTTGAGTAAGCAGTAAAGTTTTGACAGCTGTTTTCCTTGGACGTGTTTTGGCTCATCGTCGATTTTTGTCTCTTCCAAAAAACGGATGGCAAAGAATCTTTATCAAATGTTGCGTTAAAAACAAAACTAAGAGCACGGACGCATTCGAAATGTTGACTGTGGCTTATAATGAGGCTATTATAACCCAAAGCAGCGTTTATCGGTGTGTTCAAATTTTTTTCGGAAGTTCGAGAAGATTTGGACTTCTAAAAGCCAAGTTTGGTCGAATGTGAACCGTTTTGCTTACAATTTTCTTCGATTGCAGGATCGTGGTGCATCATGAGTTGTTGTAAAATGATAGAACGGTCAATAAATAATATTCCAAGTTATGCCGTCACAAACGCCCGGATTTGTGGGAAGACAAAAATTGGATTTTACACATCGTGGTTTCTGCGCAAAATTTTGACCAAAACAATACAATAATGATGCCACAGCCACCGTATTCCCCAGTTGTGGCTCCCTGTGATATTTTCTTGTTCCGGAAACAAAAGCGGCCCATGAAGGGACGACGCTACGTTTGGCAGATAAAGACGGCGTCAAAGAAGGAACTGACCAAGATCATAAAACATGTTTTTTTGAAGTGCTTCAGGGATTGGAAAAATCGCTGGCACAAGTGTATAATGTCTGATGAGGATTACTTCAAAGGGGACAAAATAGATATTCACGAATTAACCAATATTAACCAATAACACCCAAAAGTCGTTAAATTTTTGAACGGATCACCACGTATACTTGTTTGTATGAGTTTATGCTAAAGTGATAGTAGAGCGGGGTCAGGACAGTAACTTCTAGTAATGTAGTCACTAAAATACTCGCCCTGGTCATGTGTTGTATATCACAAAAATAGGTTTGAATACTTCAATATTCGATGGATATTGTTCGACTTTGCATAGGATTACTTAATACTTTGTTCCCATTACATAATGATGCTCCCAATGCGTAGATTTTCTACTCTCCAATGCACTGACCGTGCCCTGGGTGTTTCATTCCACAAACCTATCGTTTGGGTGCACCCCTCGTGCTCTGGTGGACGTCATTTCACCGTTGTGCATCGTGTTGAACTTGAGTGTTTGAGTGTGTGCTGCGCTGAAGCTGTATGCGCGCGCCCGCGCCGTTTGCTGCCTTCTATTGGCGTCGTGTCGCGCCCCGCGGTGTGCCACGATCGCGCAGCATCGTCAGCGTGCGCGGTGCGCTCGTGAGCCATGGCTCCGATCCGAGTGATTGGTTAATCAGGTCAATGTTGTAACATTGAACGAAAACGAAATTTATGTGCCGCGCAGCCAGCAAGCGCGCGGAGAGGGGTGCGCACCCCTTCCGGCGTGCGAGAGGTGGCGGTGCGCGGTGCACCGAGCTCTGCCCGGCGGCAGCATCATCGTCGTGGTGGTGAGCTGCCTTCTTTCACTTACATTTCGGTGACTGCTGCCGGTGGGGTTGTTGGCGAGTGAAGGTTGTTGCTGAGATCTTGTCGATCACCTTAAGCGATCGTTACGGCAATTGTGCTCGGCTCTATTGTCACCCATAAAGCTACACTTGCTAAATGGAGTTGACTGTTGGGTTCTTTTTTTAATATTTAGCAGTCCGTTGCATAATGCTTCGAAAACATAAATCAGTGGCCCGATTCAATCGAATTTTCAACCGCAAAATTATTTTGCACGGTCGAAAAAACAATCATTGCCCTTGGGGCGCGAGCCTTTTTGTTCTCCGGTGAGTTATGCTAAATGATGACAAAAAATTATGCTCTCATAATCACACCATATTATGCTGCAGTTTTATCGGAGCCGGCATCTTGTCACAAAAATTACGACTGATTAATGGTGTGTTTCGTAGCGTCAAAACAGTGGATGATGTACACTTATTTTAAAACCACATTAACACCAACGTGCATAAAAGCCCTATCAGCCCTCTGGGCGCATTATGCGTATGCAGTGTCCACGGTGATCGCGTGTAATCGGATGGCCATTAATTACTTGCCACCGAAAAGAGCTATTGATTTATGGTCACACTCGCTCACGAGCATGTTGTTTTATGTTGCTGGCCATCGAGTGCACTACTTTTCCTACACCCCCTCCGAAGGTGTGGGGGAGATGATATGGGTGTTTTTATCACGGCATCGGATCGTCCCGTGGCGCGATGCTGCGGACAAAAGGTGTCTAAAAGGTGGCCCAGCGGCGGCACCTTCGTGTGTGATGGATTCGGGCGGCGACTCTGGCGGGCGATTTATGGTGTGTGCTCGGCAGGTTTAGGCTGAGAATTTAAATTGGAGCCAACCGGTGTACCCCGGAGCGGGGCCGCCCGACGCCCCTGACTCCTGATTTACGGCTCTTATCTCGTTTGTTTGATGTGCAATAATGGCCATAATGATGAACCCGATGGTGGCCCCAGCGAATGCGCCGGTTTGGTCCTTCGTGGCACGCGCGCGGACGGCACTTTTATGCTGCTGTTGCTATGCTTAGGCTAGGATCACGATGGGTGCAACTAAACATGGGATTGTCTCTCGCTTCTGGTGCAAGCCTAATGTGCCACGTCAGTAAAAAATTGATGCCGAGAATGGGTTTTAGCAGCATGCATTGGCGTGAAACATTGGCCCTTCTATGAATTTCTCAACAGTAATTAGAAATGGTCCGTCGATGGCCGTTGGTGAGTGGTTGTTAAGCATGAATAATTTGCAATGAAATGAAATTTTTAGAGGGATGTTTTATGGGATCCTGTTGTATAATCGACATCACAGGTGACGTGTTTTAGTTACTAACTGCCAACGCCGTTTCGCATCATCCTCAACGATCGCATGGTGCCTGTACCAGGCTGTTCAATAAGTTCGGAGCCTCGATAAGAAAAATACAATTTTATGGTTTGAAATACACTTCATTACTCAGGCTTGTACTAAATCGCTTTCAGTCATTTGACGATTTTCCAATGCGATATCCTGTATTTTTTCTACGATTTAAGGTGTTGTGTCTGTTTTTTGACGTTTTTGTCATGGATCATTGTCTTCAGGGCTTATACGACCACGTTTAAACTCAGAAACCCTCTTTTATTGTACTAACTAAATGTGAAGAGTCTTTAGACACTTTCAACATTCGTCCATACATTTTCTTTGTTTTTAAACCTTCCAAAAATTAAAGTTTAATCACTGCACGATATTTGATTTTTTCCGTTGAAAAAACACTGTGACACGTCGATACTAAAAGGCTAGTAAACAAAAATTTCCTGTTGTTATTTATTAATTCTGGCCAACTGTCAAGGCCCAATCTCTGCTTTAATATTTGTCTAATTTTGGTTGGGAACACTATCCATAAAGCTGTTCCAAATTTAAGTCCAGAATAGTCTGTACCTGCATGGCCATGGCTGCCAGTTGCAACTCGAAGTCGTGATGGTGAAGGTCGTTGTTGGCATCTTTGTTTTATAATTGTTTCACCTGCCCACGAACACTTTATCACACAGACTTTACTTCGAAATTTAACGAAAAATAAGACACACACGCAGCATAATAGTGTTCAACATTTTTTCACAATATTTCCTCCAAGCAAACCTCGGAATCTTCTTAAATAATATGATTCAATGCGATTTCGTGTGTGTTTCGACTCGGAAAGGAACGGCATAAACGGAGTGACCTTCAAGAGTACGCCCAGTACGGCAGGGCTGGTACTCGAATGGACAATGGAGAAGCAAAAGCAGTGGAAGACCTGTGGGGAGGTACCCGTCGTGGGTTTTGAGGATTGAAACTACGCTCTCATAGCGTTTTCCTAATTTGATTTGTTTAAAATAGGAATCCACACTTGGACTCCTGGACTTTGACAAACACTGAGCCACTGCTTTGTTGTATCGTGGCTGGTTGGAAAAGTCCTTGAAGTGCCATAGTTGCTCTGAATGGTGTGTTTAGAAGTAAAAAGATTTATTTATTCCATACAGTTATGCTCCAGAGTATGTTGTTACCTTTTGACCGTTTTGCAACTCTCTTGGTTGGGATTTTTGGGACGCAACAGGTGTGCGGTCTGCCCCCAAATCTCCGTTAGTTGGTTTCTATTGGATATGTTGCGTTGGCACACAAACACACACCTTTGAACCCTTGAATTTATTGAATGCCTCTCGATGAAGCCCCGTGATTGGAAGCAGCCAACCGCCACCCATTCGATTATGTTCTTATTGGGTCTTCTCTTCGCTCTCTCTCTGTTTCTCTCCCTATATTTCTCTTTCTGCTCCATTCCGTTGCCGATGTGACCGCTCACATACACGCATCGTCGATCACATTCGAAATCGAATATTTCGCGGTGACCGAAGTCCACTCCCGTTCGGACTCGAACACCACCACCACCACCAATACGCAAGCTCTCGATCGATAAGCGTGCTGTGTTGTGTTGTTGCTGGTTGATGGTGTCGTTGTTGGTGTGTTGTTGGGCACTCGCGTTGTGCCGTCGGAAAAGGTGCGCTACGAACACCCTGTATTGACGAGAGAGAGAGAGAGAGGGACGCATAGAGGCGCCCGGCGTAGCATTATGTTCTCGGCCGAGCATCTAATTGCTGTGGATGATTTGCACTTTCTGTTTCCACAGCATTATTGCCACTATTACCTCGTCCGGCTCCGTCCAAGATATCGGCGCCCGTTCCCTGGCTGTGACTATCGAAATTGAATTTTGTGTGCGTGTGTCTCGGTTGTGTAAGGGAGATCGATAGTGGCCAGCTCCCGTCCTGGATGGATGGTGAGACCGAACATGACCGACGACTGTGGAATGTGTGCAGGAGACCACTACACACTCAATCACCACCCATCTTCGGATTAGTGTTCGATGCGCGCTGTTGTGTACACGATTGTTTCGCTTCGTGTGGTTCATGCAGTGTGCGCGCATAGCACTGTGACCAAAAAGTAAGGAGACCTCCTGTAAACAGTTGAAAGCGATTTTTTCGTTTTTCATAATGTCTAAAACAATTCAACAACGAAGTTCTATTAAATTTTTCGTGCGGAACGAAATTATTAATGCCAAAAAGGTTAAAAATGTTACAGAAAGCCTTCGCTGAGCAACCTCTACAGAAAACAGGAGTTTATAAAAGGTAGAAAAAGAAGAAAGTCCGGGAAAACGTTAAAGAGGACGAGGCACGGCCAGGACGACCATCAACATCAACTGATGAGTTACTTCAGGACGTCAGTAAAATCAATGAATTGGTGGTCCAAAACCGTCGATAGTCCGAGATCTTACAGATCTTGTTGGAATATCGAAAGGATCAGTGGAAACCATTTTGAGTGATCATTTGAGCCTCAGAAAAGTGAAATGTTGATTGGTGCCAAAAACTTGATGTTTTTGCATCACATTTTCCTGATCATTTCGCGATCATTTCGACATAAACTCGACCCAAATCGTTCAGCAATCACCGCAATCGTCTGACTTAACACCATGTGACTTTTTGCTATTCGCTCAACTTGAGAAGCCGCTTTGTGGACATCGTTTTGAATTCATAGAAAAGTTAAAATCCCGAAACGAAGGACGCATTGAAGGCGATTGTACCGGACTTTGCGGCACAGTTTGAAAACAGTTTAGTTATTTTTTATTTACACAAGGTTATTTATAAATAATTTTTTTTGAGTTATAAGCAAATTTCCGTTAAGTTTTGTTCACAGTAGCATGTGTCGAAGGGATCCCGGTTTGGTTTTTGTTGGGCGCGCTCGGGCACCAGAACCGGCCCCACGGGAAGACTTGGGCTGCCGCTGGGCCGCCCAATTGCCAATGGCCCTTACCACCACGCACCTGAACGCTTCGCTCACCCACACACGGGTGGAGCACCGAGAACGTGATGGGCGCGTGTAGAAGACCCCACCGCACACACCAACAAGAGGGCGCGAGAACGGGTGGGCCGCCGCCAGCAGCAAATTCCAGCTTTTCAAAAAGCTGATGATTAACTTTTAATTATAGACTCGCCCAACTATCGATACGCGATTTTGTTGTTGCACCATTCCCTTCTCGCATCGGAATCGTTTAAGTCGCTGGTCTGGTTGGTCGGTTGTGTTCGGTTGTTCTACGACGGCATTGTTTGCAGCCATCGAGCATGAAGGAAGATTTTATAATCTGGCCTAGCACGGCAGAGCAGAGCTTCTTCACACCGACCCGTCCAAAAAAGGGATTGTCGGAACGGGAAGGAGAGTCGCGCCGCGGTTGATTGCTCAAGTAAACCGGGTGGATGCTATTTGTACGCCCGAGAGAGGGAACATTCGTCCAAATGAAATGCAAACAAACAGGGAAAATCAATTAAAAAGATGTTTAATTCAATTAAATGGCTCCCGGTGATTGCATTTGAATCATCGGTGTAAAGTAAATGCTTGCGGGCAGCATTAACTAACGAACACACAGCAGTGTGGTGCCCGATGGCACGAAGGTGAAGAAGACACCAGTCACAACAACAGTAAAGAAAACGATGTAACAAATCGCAATTTAATTCAGATTTATAGAGAAAATGGAGTCAGGAAGCAATAAAATGAAAGAAATAATGAAATAAACAAAAACAAAAGAAAGAAGAAAAATAAAAACAGAAACTGGTTAAATTAAGGAAACAGTACCAGAATCGAGAAAAAAACCCTGCAACAGGATCACAGTATTACAAATCTGAATGGTACCCTAAAATTAAATCGTCCTTCGCGATTGGGGAGTGCGCTGTTTATTGTTTTCCGAAAATTGGGACACTCACTGCGGTGTGGCGCGCGCTGTCTAGCTCTCCTTCGCCGCAGTCCTTTGTTGTCTAACGCCAACAGGTTGAAAGAGTGAAACATGCTAACCTAAACACACACACAAACACTCTCTCACACACACCGAGTGGCTTTCCCAGCAGACGGTGGTGGTGTGAGCGTTAGCGACAGAGGGACGGAACCGACAAACTTTTGCCACCACCGATTGAGCAATCGTTGCCAATGTCTGGCTGGACCGGGTCTGCCCTGGAAGAGGGACTGCCCTAGGATCAGCCCGTGGAGCTTGTCGGGAAAATGATTTCCCGACGATGACGGCGAAACCGGCAGCCAGCCAGCCAGCCAGTCGGTCGGTCGGTCGCTTGTTCGGTGATGCCGCGCCAGGTCAGACCATAAACGGGTGGGTCTGGGCGGCAGAGGAAGGTACCCGAGGTTGCGTTGCCGTGCTTCCGCCGACAGCGACGCCGGGGTTGGTGGTGGTGGAATTAAAAATCGATAAGGAAACTCGCTGGTTCTCGCCCGGTTTTTGGTTGTGGCTCGTCATTTTCGGAGCTCCTCGTTTATTGCTCGATTGCTGGATTGTTTTAAACAGTCTCGATCGAAATGGAACATTATACGATGTCTGTTGACATGAATACTCTCAAGAACATACTGATTTAAAAGACGGACCTGTTGATGGTAAAATCTTAACGTTAAGTGTTATCCAAATATTCAACGAACACAAAGTTCTGACACAATGTTTGCTCGGGTCCTGTCGTAAGTCTCGGGAAGGCAGCAATAAGGATCGTCCTAACCGAAGGCGCGCGATAAAGGGGGCAGAAAAGGATTCGGAGTTCGTCGGAGGGTGGTGGTGCTTTTGCCGAGTGTGGGTCGTCGAGTGTTGTCTGCATGAGGCGGCGGCGGCGCGCATTTTCAACGTATTGCCCGCGCGATGGGAAAGGTCATGTTTCACCGCCGACGACGACAACGCCGACGAACGCCGGTGTCGGTGCAGACAGTTTTATGTAGAACATGAACATCGCTTCTCGTATCGTTTTATTATTATCCCGCCCCGTTCGCCCACTCGCCACCGCTCGCTGTTCGGGGCGTGCTCAGTGGAATTTTCGGTAAATTTATGCGCCACTCATGGATGAAGATTCGAAACACTAGCGATTCGGAATGGGAATTTGCATCATTTGGTTTTTGAGGACTTGAGGATGATAAATTTGATTTACGCTTTTCTTGTGTTAATTTTCATGCCGAAATTCTGTGTCCTTGAATGGTTATTTTTTAATTTTGTAACGTTCAATTAAGCGCTTGGAAACAGGCTCATAACCGAACGCTTTTCTGTTGGTTGTTCCTTGGTTTGCAAACAACACGACGAACATCATATGGCCATCAAGTGTGGCGATCTTGTGCCTCGAAGTGCGCATGTGTGAGACGGATCACACTTCACCAACCACCACCATCATCATCATCATCATCATCATCATCGTCGTGGTTTGCAGTTGAAGCGAAGCGACATTGGCCGTCAGCCATCGTCTGCTCCGGGTATGTTTAACTTCACCATGCCTCTCCATCTCGACGCGCTTCTGTGCGTCTCGCGATGGCGTGGAATATGACGTCATTCTTTTCCTTGTTTGGCCGCATGCAAAATAAATCTCGAAATCACGGACATCGGCGTGTCAATTTCAATTTAAGGCCTCAGATATCAAGTTCCACGTGGAACTCAATATTGCAACGGGTGATTTATGTATTCATGCTGCTCTCGCTGCGCTGCAATAAATGTGTTTCTTTAAAAGTCCTTGAGGATGGATGATTGCAGGTGTGTGCTGTTCACCCGTTTGACCATCGTCCCCGTTTATGGCTAACGTGAATCATGCATCATGCATTAAAGTAATAAACCTTCAAGAAGCAATCGAAGTAATATCTTTCCTTCGTTTCTTTTCCCTCTCCACAGGTACGTATCCACTAACGATCGATGATCCTGATCTACGCAGTGAGAGAAATTTGTAAGTGAGACTACAACCAATTTATGACGATCGTGGCGAAGGCAACACAACTCCGCCAACGTGAGGAACAGTAAATTTATTCCGTAACCTTCCCTTATGACATCTCGTCCAGGGAGGCGAATAAAGTTTTATGTTTTAATTGCTTTGCACTCTAACCTCCCGCTGCAGGTGGTGTTGGTTCTCGGCAGCTCCACGCCATTCGTTGTTAAATCGTCCAAAGCATCGGCAGTCGTCGTCGGGATGTGGGATCGATAAAAATGTCACTGACCAGTGGCCGCGTCAATCGCGGGCGCGGGATTGGAATGGAAGAGAAATCCCTCAACCCTCCTTAAAATTGCCTTGAAAATGCAGCACATCGATGGCCCGACCTGCTGATGTAACTCCGCTGCTCCTCGCTTCCGGTTCCGGCGGGGGTTCTCCGCGCACAGTCAGTCGTGGCCGCGGGCGAGTCATTATGCAAATGAAATGTACAAAAAGTTCGGCGCACTTCTTCGGTGGGCCCTTTGGTGGGGCGTCCTTTCTTGCCTCCGGGAACCGATAAAACGGATGTTGTGCGGAATCAGATTTCCGGATCGGATCCCCCCACCCGTAACAAGCGGTTTAAATAATCTAATTGTCCTGTGATTGCCTTCAATGAAGTGCTGCTATTCTGAAAGATGCTGAAATTGAACAGTGCCGAGCACCGGAAGGTGTACCAAAGGGCGTCGCGTCTCGCGCAACGAACCTCGAATCTGCCGTCGCACACTGACCTAGGTCACGACGACGTGGAGAGCATCAACACGAGATCAATAAACACAGGAACACCAGAAGGGAAAAAAGCATGAGCACACACAAACAGAGCGCGCGCACCGCGGTGGTGTGCACCGTCCCGTGCACTCACACAGGCGCACGCGAAGAGTCGCTCCTGCTGAACGAGAACGGAACGGAACAGAGAGCATATCGTGAGTGAGAAATGTGAACAAAACAGTGAGAAAGCGTGCGCGCGCGCTGAAAGGAGAAGACCTCTCACACGATGACGACGACATCTGAGTACTCGAGGATCACGCTAGTTGTTGTTAGTGTGACCCGTGGAAATGTTCAAAATTATCAGAACTGCTGTGAGCACTCACGCGCCACGGAGCAGGAAATGGAGGCGCCTGGTTGCCTGGACCTGGATGAGTGGCCCGGCAGTCAGAGAACCAACCAGCGCATTTTTCCGATTCGGGGAGCGATGCGTTCTCTTCCGTTGCAGTGCCGTGTGTATCGACCGTCACGTGGCAAGAGCAACGCTAGACGCGTATTTAAATGTCTGGCCGAAGATCCTTCAACGCGCTCGTTGTTGCGAAATAAATAATTTTATTCACTCCCTGGCCGCATCTTTTGCGTGTAGTCCGCGTCCGAGCACACACACCCCCTCGGCGGATGCGGCGGAGGGTTATTGAACTTGCCGTTGCCGGTTTTTTGGAAGCCGCGAACCGCGAGAGTTCTAACACGAAGCGCTGCCCGGCGACCAAGAAGGATGATTCAGACCGTTTCTACGCCGCACTTCGGTCGCTCTCACATTGTCTGTATTGGTGTGTGTGCGTGTCGTCGCGTTGGCGGATGTTGGGCCACGGGATTTGCGAACCTGCTCCGTCCGTCGGGAATTGCAACGGAAATGAGGCGCGAAAGCGCAATTAATAAAAATAAGCAAATTTAAACTGAGCTCACCCGGAGGAAAGGAGGTGATGGTGTGGTCACATTGTCTGTCGTGTTGCGGTGAAGATGTCCCACCCAAGAGGGTTGTTGTTTATTTTGTTATTGTCAGTTCCACGCACGGATCGCGGATACGTGACTGCGCGCGGCGCGGCATCAGCTGGAACAGCACACACGCTATCGGTTGACGTAAGCGCGTGGCTCGTCCGCGGTCGGTTCCAACCCTTTGTGTGGTGTTACGTGGTTGCGACGTCCAGGCACACCGGACACACGCGGAAGTGCACAACATAACGCCCAGAAGCCGCAGGAGTTCAGGAGCCAGGCGCGAATGGCAACTTGTAGATTCATGTTCCAATCCCGGTGCATCACTCGAGTCCTTCCTCGCTCTGTCTCTGTACGTTAAGCTTCTGATGTTCAGGAAGTTCACCAGAGTTCAAAAGAAATGACCGCATGATGGACGGGTGACTCTCCCTGCCTCTCTCTCGCTTTCGCTTTATGCTGTGAATTTGTTGGGACAGGTTGGATGACAGAATGGCGCAAAGTTTTCGTAATGATACGATTCGGTGGCCGTGTCATGTCAGTAGTGACAGGGAACTCTGGTGATGCTGCAACATTATCGATTTCTTTCCATTCCCCGGTTCCCCGGTTTTGTGTGGGGCTGTAGGGTGCTCTGGCAAGTGCCGTGCAATGGACGGATCGATGGAACGATGAATGTAGCGTAAACTTTTGAGCTGTGTTGAGTTCCGCTGACTGACACAGAACTTCCGTTTCGGTTGACCGACGTAGAAGCAAGGTGATTGTCGTTCCCGTTTTCTTTTTAAGGAAAGGATCACAGCTTTTGGTAGCTTTAAAGGCCAGAAACACCACACTTCGGTTGGACAATATGTATGCATAATTTTAGTTATCGGCACGATTCAAGGGGCTTCGCATAACTGGACTTCTACCATAAACCCGCGGATTAGCCCTGACAACAATGCCCTGTGGATGCTGCTGATAAATGGCAATGGCAGAAAGCTGCGGCGGCTAATTAAAAGCCGTTTATTGTTGAAGCCCAGCATTTGAAGATAAATCCTGCCGCAATGTGTCAAGGCGCGCGGCATTCTGAGCAACGCAAGCGATTACCGGGCCTAATAAATGGCTTCTTACTTCATAATACCGCGGCCGCCGTCGCCGCCGCCGCTGTGCATAGAAATGTAAAAAAGTTTCATAACACCCAACGGAAGGCGAAAAAGGAAGAAGAAGAAAAACTAGTCAGTTGTGGATTTTATGGCCATGCTCGAACCACCGCCCGTCCCGTCCCGTCGTCCCGCCGGCGCGCACAACATCTGCTGCCTGTCGCCGCCGCGGCAGCGGGAATCTTTTATTGTCATCGATGATGATGATGATGTTATCAGCGGAATCAACTTCTTTTACGATTAGCTGACTGGTCTGGGGCCTGGCCTGGGCTGGCACACAACACACCTCAGGGCAATCGCGCGACGATTGGTAATGGTGATGATGTCGTCATCGGTTTTGTAGTTTTCTATTTTTCGTTATGCTCAGCTTCATCCAAAAAAAACCCCACAGGGCTATTTCGTAAGGTGGCGGGCGCGCAGAGCGACTTTGACGTTTCACCGTGAAGCGTTCAGCGTTGCTGCCAAACGCTAATCCCCGCGGCTACGGACCCAACCGCCAGCCCGTGCTTCGTTTGTGATGGGAAGGTCTTGGTTTTTTTTGTTGGGGGTATTCCAACGGTCTCTGATTAATGTTCTTGAAGTGGACAAAATTTCATTTAAATCATTTGCTGCTTCTTTTGGACTGCGGGCAACATTTTAGAGGGGCTATTGTGCAACGTGCTGCGACTGTGTGTTAAGCATCCTTGCGACAGACGCTGGTGATGAATTGGCCAAACTTTATTAGATGTTATTTAAAGTTTATCAAAAATATTTGTAGCCTTTGTTAAGTATCCACAAAGTTGAGTTGCGTATCGATGAAGTTGGGTTGGTGCATTATGAGTTCCTGCCAAACTATCAACAAAGAATAATATTTGCCAAAAAGACAGGATTTGTGAAGGGACCCTTGGCTCAACTTGCTCGTGATATTTTTTAATCACTTTGTCGTCATCAATTAGGGTTCATTTCGCCACAAACTCAACCCATATCTTTTGTAGCACCCCCAGGACTTCTGAATATTCTCTAATATTAAGAAGCCGGTCCGTGGATATCATTCAAGAATCTATAGTTGAGATAGGAGCCGAAACGAAAAATGTATATAATGCTATTCCAAAAAGGACTTTTCAGACCGTTTCGAAAATTGGAAAATTAAGTCATAGGTATACCATATAAAGTAGAGCTTATTTTAAAAATAATGGCATAGTTAAAGAGTATAAGGAAAGATTTTTCGAGTTATCGAGTTAGCGAATCCCCGATAGTTTTTGGCCACCGCTAGTAGATGTGCATTATTTCTGCATCGAATCTCTATGTGGCGAAGAACTTCACGGCTCGAAATCCGAAACATACGCAGAGCATAAACGGCCAAGAGTGACGAAGCAAACGTGGACAAAAGGAATAGAAGAGTCAAACACACACGTGCTATTGTGTCGAGTGCTGCAGCAGCACGAGCAGGCGGCAGGTCCGTTCCTCTGGTGTCACTCTGCCTGCCTGCCTGCCTGCCTGCCTGTGCCTGTGCCTTTCCCTCGCGGCCACGCGGGACTGCACTTGGGGCTGGAAAGGATAAAAAGCTGGAATTAATTAACGTGCGGAAATTGAGCAATAATCAGGAGGGCGACGCTTAAAAGACGAGCGAGCTGCAGCATCAGCAGAGCTCCATCAGCGCGCGGCAACGGATGTGTGTGCCCCTCGCGCCGCCTCCCTCGGCTGCTGTCCCTGTCGTTGGCCGTCCTCGTTCGCTTAGCCGCATGGTCGATTTTTATTAGCGGTTGTTCCGTTCGCCCCATCGTATCCTTCTGTCTCGCTGTCGCTCTCTTTCCGTCCTGGCCACAAGCGCTTAGCTTGCGCTTAAAGTATTGAATAATTTTCTTCTATTTTATTTCTTTCTCCACCGTCGCCGGTGCCGGTGCTGCTGCTGGCTGGCTGGCTGGCTGGTGCCGTGGAGCATCCGAAAAAATGCCGCAAGATTGTGGGGCACATTGTGAAATGAAGCCCGATTTTTTTTGCGCCCGTCGTTCGGTCTTCCTTTTCCTTCCTGGAAACCGTTCATCTTCGCATCGCACGGCGCAAGCATGCATAACGAAACCAAACCCCCGAATTCGATAGCATCTCACTGCCGGAGCGAAGATGCTCGCTGATTAGAGAAGAAGATGGTTTCGGGAATGCTTCTCTTCGTCGGGCAAGGGGGGAGAGGGGACTTCTTGTGGAAAATAGTTCCAAACTATCGACGAAGCGGTTTATGGCCACAAAAACGGTGGTGTGTGATATTATAAATAATATTTTTCCTACGCGAAGCGGATTGCGAAAACGGCCGGCCGGGGATTGGCCGTAAAATGGTGCTACCACCATCGAACGCGAATGGTCGCGTCCCGTTTTTATGTCCCGCCACTGGTGGAGATTTATGTGTCTACTACTACTACTGCTGTTCGGGCGAACAAGACTCCTTCTGGGTCCGTAGTTTTCGAGAGCCGTTCACCGGAGGGAGGCCGTTCTTAGAACTGGTAAAAAGTGCCGTTCCAAAGTCTGGCTTAGCTCGCGGGCGACTCTCCCAAAGGCTATTTATTAATTTAATGGAACACACCAAATGTCTCCTTCGAGCGTGTCCCAATCCGCCATTATGCAAATAATGATGATCCTAGCGGCGATCCTTCCAATTAGACGCCAGACTTCATCAGCGCGCTAATCACGCTGCTCCGAAGTTCCCCGACTTTGCTTGCTGGCTATGCTTTTATCACTTTTAAATCAAACTATATGTTGGATTTTGGACTGGTTTCTCGGGGCTCTAGCCAGCTTATAGGGCATTTGCTTGATTTTCGGACACCGCTCCGCTTGTGTTTCTTCTTGGCCCTTTTTCTTTTGATTGATTCCTCGAGCGCATTGCAGTTCCAGTAGTTCGGCGGATGTCGGCAGCCGATCTCGGGAAGATGATACTGCCAACACCGCGAGAAGGCAAAGATAACAAAAGAATACTTTCAACACAGCCGAACGAACGGTGGTCTTTGAATTCCGTTAGTTTTTGCTTCGGGCAGAAAGTGGCCGTGCCTCGAAGGAGAGAAACATGTGCCTAGTGATGATGCTGCATTAGGAAATGCTAACATAAGCATTCGATGGCGGCACAAAAATGTTGGCCGTTGGATGGTTTGTTGTCGTTGATTTATTTTTTTTCCCGGGCAAGCCGTATTAACCAAAGATCGGTGATTTTATAGTTTCTAAAAAAACGTTGCTTTCATGCTTCGATAGTTTAACTACGTTTTTTAAGTTGATAAGTGTTATTCTCTGTCGGGTTTTTAGATACTTAAACAAGGAATTATTTATTCCATGAATTTCATTGTTCA
This sequence comes from Anopheles cruzii, assembly GCF_943734635.1. Classification (NCBI taxonomy): domain Eukaryota; kingdom Metazoa; phylum Arthropoda; class Insecta; order Diptera; family Culicidae; genus Anopheles; species Anopheles cruzii. The sequence goes on from NC_069145.1 coordinate 60,412,408, forward strand.
CTTTAGCCTTTGCGATGTGCAACAGTTTTTCTTTTATTGTTTACCATTCCTTTAATTGAAAACACAAAAAACCGTTATACCGTTTCGAAGTTTTAATCGAAAAAAATCACCAATCACCAATGGCGGTTCGCTATTGCCTAAAGACTTTTGTTTTTCCCCCCAATCGACCTCTTACTAGTGACGGGGGTTCCCCCTTTGCTAGACTTTCCTGGCCGTGGTCAGCCTATAGCGCCATCTTGATCGCTCTTTTTCACTTCGAAGAGGGCTCCGAAGCGAAACAACCACGATGATGTTTCGAAAGTGGTGGTCTCGTCTAAAATCAAATTCATGCATATTGATCAAGCGCAGAACGGAACGGAACGGAATCACCCCCTGGGCTGGGTCGTCTATCGATGGTCAAAGGCACCAACATATTCTGACATCGTTTGTTTTTTGTCAGAAACTGACCAACTCCAAATAATACCAGCGCAAAAAAGGCCAGCGCCCACCGCTGTTGGCGTGTTGCAACCTTCAGCCTGTAACTCCCGATTCAAAGGCGGTGCGCCGCGATGGTAAAGAATATAAATTATAAATCCGTTTCGCAATTAACACTAGATATACCACCGTTTTCAATATACCTATTTATACCAGACCAGTCAAAATGACTGGTCATGTGAAAAATTGCTTTTTATGACTTCAAGTGTTAAAAAAAAGTCTATAAAAAAATTAAAACAAGTTTAGTAATGTTAACTGTAAACGATAAATGGATTTGTATACATTTTTATATAACAGAAAACATTTAATTTTTATCACTTTGTTGGACACAATTTCTACATAAGAACGTTATCTACTACGTTGCCGAACTACATAAGAATGCCTTCAATTTTGCTTGCGTAATTTTCCACTTTTTCCCCAAAACTCTAGAGGCTTCTAACTCTGTACAAATTCGTATATATTCCAAAATAATTGCACACATCAATGGTCTGGAGTGCCCAATCTACTGCCCAATCATATTCTGAGCAACAATTGCCCTTTTTGGCCTAAATTTGTTCATGGAATAAGGGACCAGTCATTTTGACTGGTCATGGTATAAATCTCAAAAAAAAAAAAAAATTTTTTTTTCCAACATATATAAAAAAAAGTTTATTTGTGAAATGTATTCTATGCTTAGAGCTATTAAAAGTCATAACATCATTTGGGGAAAAAAAAATTACATGTAGTGGAAATTTGCCATTCAAACTGCCCGACCAGTCAAAATGACTGGTGTGGTATATCTAGTGTTAATAAACATAGTTCACTGTTAGGAAATTAGTTCGCGGAGGAATGGCTAAGAATATGAAATGGATTATTATTTGGACAGGATTTAGGTTTTATGAATAGGAATGGGAGAACTCACTGTTTTTTTTTGGTAAATAATATTGATCAACTTCAGTTCGTTAACTACTGATTTAACAAACACAAACACAATACAACACAAAATTGAATATGGACTCTTTCCATGTTTATTTTTTTGCAGCAAGGGTTCTGATACATAAACGAGCATAACTTTTTAATCTGTCAACCGATTTTCATGAAATTGGATACATTTTAAAGAGGAAAAACGTTCTCTTGTAGGCAACATGATAACAATCATATGGAGACTGCGTGCTAAATGTCATTTCAATAGAATAATATAAATCTACGTTAAGCGAAGATAATATAAACGTCTTAAATGATCAAAAATGAGTGGAATAACACCGAAGAGTACTGCTACGTTCTTAGGATGATTATTAGTCACTTACGGAACAAATGAATTTATTACTAACGCACTAAACTCAAACACTCATTATTGGACCCATAAGACTCGGCCTCTTTGCTGGCACAAATAAAACATCCCAACGAATGGCCAGTCCTGTCCTGCGATAGTCTTTGGCCCCCAATAATGCTAATGCATACCACCGATACTGTGCGATAATCGATCGTTAACAGCTGCTGGAATGCTGTCGGTTTCCTGGGTGATAAGCGATTAGCCTGTTGATGGATCGCCCCTCCGAACAAACTAATGATGGATGCTCTCCGGATGATGACGTCAGACCCGCGCATCGGTGGTCAAGCTCTAATCCGTTGCCAGCGGAAAGATGCACGTCCACGGGGAGTCATCACCCTCGGCTTCAGCTGGCCGTTAGCCCAGCCCAGTGTGTAGACTTTAGTTGAAGATTTGACTTAATTTCCTCGCTTCGTCCAGTGCGCATAAATTGCGTGGCCACTGAGGAACTAGTTGTGTGTAGACTACCCCATCAAGCGCCCGAACGCTAAAGACAACCACGGGTGAGGCCATCCGGTGGTACTGCTGCAGGCGATGTCCTGGTCGGCATTTGCATTTTTCCGTTACCTCTGACCACAGAGACCACTCTGTTGGTGGTGGTGGTAGTGCCCAGAAGAGCACACGGAGCACAGACAGCTGTATCGACGTCACTGAGGGAGAGGTGCTGGTCGTCGCTAGAGTTTGATTCCCCCGATGTGTCAGCCTTGAACTCCCGATCTCCGACCGTTGCCCTTTTCCACCTTCGGGCGGCTGACGCATCCATAATCGATACAGTTCTGGCCAGGCCAGTCCCGCGCGGAAGGGGGCAGGACTAAAGTGGGCTAAACGCACACGCAAGTCAACGACCGGGGTCGGCTAGGAAGCGCGTGGCATCGGTTTTTTTTCCCCAGCCCTCCTAATTTGCGGACAATTTGGAGTGTCCTTCTCTGGTCGGGGTGTAATGCAATGATTGCGTAGTTTCTGCGGAGCCGAGCATGAAGATGGTGGTAATATTTACGCAACGCGTCAATCGTCGCACCCGAGAGGTCGATGGTACCTCCTCCGGCTGATGCTTCGAAAGACGTTTAGATGCTTGACAGATTGCCAACTGCTCGGCTTCTTATTATCCGCGCTCCCTGAGTTGCATCTTGCCTGGCCGCGCGTATGTTCATTGACCCCCCTCAGGGCCAGGCGAGTGCCGACCGGGCACATGGTCACGAAGAAGTACTTATTTAAAAACCCCCATCCTGATAAGATATGGATGGTAGGCAGAATAGTGTCACAACCTTACCACCTTGCGCTCTGGGCTTCAAAGAGAGCCGTGTCCGCTTCTCTTCCGTTAGAACCAGGTGTGGTCCGATTGCAGAGACTGAGTGCTCCGGCCCCAGTATCGGTTTTTCTTCTTCTTGCACTTCACCCCCGGGGTGGGGTGGCTGATAAGATTGTCAAGTCCAAGGCGCGGTAATCGTCAAAGAAGATGAATCGAGAATACCTGTTGAAATGTGCGTTTCACAAACAACCCTATCGGGTTGTTTCGTCGCGAAAACCTCGCGCAATCCATCGAAAGACACGTCACATAACACTGCTGGTGAATGAACATTAATCTATGGTCAAATTAGTGACAATTCTCCAACGGACAGTCCTTGTTCTTCACGATGTCCGTCGAAGGAAGGACCGCCTTTTGCTGCGTAAAACGTAAATCAAAAGTCCAATTGAAGCAATGGTGATGGTTGCGTGATTTTTGGATTAAGGCGATAAAAACAGGACTTTATCACCAGCACCAGCGATTGTGGTGGTTACCGCCGCTGGCCGCTGGCCACTGGTTATCATTTATGGGTTCACTTTATGCGCAACATTCCGTTTTACTAACTGTTTTACTGCTCTGTGCTGCTACACGGCTTCCGACAACGAGCAAACCATTCCGGTTCGGAGGAACGGTGTAATCTGTGGACGGCGAATTGTGCGTAGCCAGTCGTTACAACAATTGGTCCGCTGTTCGCCGCCCGACTTGGCGATGTAAGTCGTAAAAGAATACACTAAACCCCCATCGGGGGCCCGCCTTTTGGCCCAGGGCGCGGATATATTGGTGGACGATGAGCTCGTCTGCTGTAGAGCAAGACCTAGGAACTGACCAAGAAATAATGGCGTCATCTTAAATCCGCGTAGTTGACATGAAAGAATCACAGGGGCACAAAATATGCGTTTGGTGGCAATAAATAAGCATCATGATGGAAAGCTTCACCCTCGGTTCATCTGATGTTTTATCTAATTCCGAAGTTTCCCCAAACCGCATTGAATCAGAAACATTACAACCCCATAATGGGGCCTCTGCCCTATACGTCCAAGAAAGCAATTTGAGTGCGAAAAAGGAAACAAACCGAACCGATTCTTCACCATACATATAAATATGGTGTGTAGCTCAAGCAACAGGTCAAAATGTAGCTCCAGTGCCCAGTGCCAAAGGTCGGGTCTAGTTAGCGAATCCACGCTCTGCCCACGCTTTGCGGTCGGTCACGTTCTGGGTGGATTAACCTTGAATCCTAGCGGTGGCCGCCCTATGTAAGTGCAACAATGTATCGGGCCCCCGATCCCGATGCTGCTGCTGCCAGGCAAGCAATCAGGCAACAACATGATGGGCCTCTGTTGCCGGTGGATGGAGTCCCGGAAGTCGTCCCCATTTCCACCGATGCCAGTCTCGTTGCGATCTCGTTAAACCCAACGCAAATAGCGCCACCCTCCGGTGTTCGTCCTATCATTTCCAATCAGGCGAAAATGCTGGCATTCAAATCACCACCCCGCGGGGGGTGGTTGCGATTCACCCCCGGAAGTGGCGGAAGTCCTTGACCTTGGGTAACTGAATCCCCGATGGCCAGTAGCACACAGGTTGTTGTCTTCAAAGTTCACTGTCTGCTCGAAAAGCGTTGCACTAACGTTTCGTATGCTGGTTCCATGACCCACAGGGACACGATCCTGAATTCTTCAGATAGTTACGGCTAAGAAAAGGTTTTTTCAAAAATGTGTGCTAATTTTGCTACTAAAGTTCATAGCACCACACACTCACAACACACACTTAATATGAGCACAAAATTAGCTCAATCCCAACGAGAATCAAGGACACTCATTAAAAAGCACTTGAAAAGGGCCAACGTGCCCGGGCCCGGACTGTAGCGGGTGGTGTATTACGCAAATCGGTCCGCCAGGTCCTCCCGTTCCGAGGCAGGCAGGCCGGCGGCAGCACAGCATGATTCCGAGAGAGGCTTCGGAGACGACGGCGATGATGCCGATGCATGTTATTATGTACGTGCCGAGCGGCGCTGGGCGTTGGTTGCAAAGCCAGCCAGCAAAACAAGCCAACGACATCCGACCGGCTTCGGAACGTGACCGGAATTGGAAATAGGGGATACCGCCGTGGTCTGGTCGGGTCTGTGTAAATCAACGTGAGGATTAAACCTGAGCGGCAGGCGGCCACGACGCCAACGGCGGCGATCACTTGTGGATGCTCTCGAGATCATCGAGCAAAAGGCACCGGTCGGTCTTCGTTACCTCGCCCAAGAAACCCACCTTGGGTCTTGGGCGCGGTAGGTGAGCCACACACACACACACACACTAGTGGCTCCAGCAGGCTCCGGGGGTCTTCGCGCGGGTTCAGCACCGGCCGGTAGTAGTGTTGTTTTCGATTTACATAACAAATCGGTTCGGATGTAATCGGATGCATGAATCGAACCGTATTTTTACACCAACGCCCCGCGGAGCAGCTTTTTTGCGAATGGCCGGGCAAAAACCCTCTCTCCCTCGCCCATAATCCGATATATTCAATTTGCATCGGGCACATGGGAGTGCTGCGCGCGCGTTTGACTATTTTTAAATTATCACCCGGCTCTCTGGCGCTCTACGCCCTTCCTGGATCGGTGGGATCGTTGACTTACTTCTTTATTTTATTTTTTAACTTGTCTTCCGTTACCAACTGTCAGGCTGTTATTTATAGAGCGAGCGTTCGGCCAACTTCTCACTACACGCTGCTGCTCCTCAAGGATTCATTTATGTCCGGGGCGTACAAGGAAGCTAGCTTTGCCTGGTCCACTTGCGCTTCCTTGTGTTTTCTTGCGTCAGCTGATCGAGTTGAGCCGTTTAGCGAAAGGCGTCGAATTCGCGGGCAACATTTCAAAGAAAGCCTGACAGCCTAGCACAGCTTTTGAAAGGCTACTGGTTTCGGATGTTACTTCTTCTCGGAGACTCTCTTCAAACGTCGTTAACGCTTCCGTTCAGCGAAAAAACGGGCCAAAGCAAACGATCTCCTATCAGAAAGGATCATCTGCGGTCGGACCGTGGATCCTATCCAGCGATAAGCGGAGAATGGCGATTCGTCTTCTTGAAGTGACCACCGTGCTTTGGTGTGTGTGCACAAGATGCCAGCATCCCTAACTTTAATAAGACCGGGATCTCCACAAGTTGACATGTGCAGAGACACATCGAGATTAGATTATGGAGTTCACATTAGACTACATTCAAGTCTTAAATGTTATTAAGATATTAAAACTGATGATATTAAAACAATTACAATCAGTTTTGGTCCCAACTCTTAAACACCCAACATTTACTAGGCTGTTCAATAAATTCGTAGCCTCGTTAAGAAAAACACAATTTTATGGTTTGACGCACTTATAGCACTGAAATACACATACAGTATGGCCTTCCTGAACATCAATCTCCAAATTAAACATTCCTACCATGAAGTGAGCATCTAGAAAGGCTTCAAAATACGCTTCCGCAGCTGTTATGACGACATCAAATGACGTCATAACGGCCCTTCAATCAAAATATTGGTTATACTGCTCAATGACATGGTTAAGCTTTATACTAAATCTCTTTCAGTGATTCGACTGTTTTCCAATTCGATTTCCTGTACTTTTTCTACGATTTCAGGTATTGTGTCTGTTTTTTTTACGTTTTTGACATGGATCGTCTTGAAGGGTTTAACATTCGTTCATAAGTTCCCTTTACTTTTAAACCATCCAAAAATAAAAATTCAATCACTGTAAAAAATACACATTGTGAAAAATACTGTGACTCGTGGATACTACAGGGTGGTCAAAAACGCGTGCATATTTTGAACTACACATTATTTCACGTTTAAAACGTCAAACTTGATTCAAAAAAATGTAGACATTTAGTAAACACTTCCACATTTACGAAATGGGTCGAAATATTAAAAACTTACTTCCAAAGTGGTAGGTCTAATCTCAAACTGAACGATATTTGAAAAGCACATTTCATGTAAGCTTATTCCCACCTCGGTGGTTATGTTAACAAGCAGAATTGTCGTTTTTGGGGTTCGGAAAACCCACACGTCGTGCAAAAGAAGCCAATGCACTCCCTACGTGTGACTGTTCGGTGCAGATTTTGGTCTTGCGGCATCATCGGCCGCCGTATGAAAGAATGAAGAAAGAGCCGTCGTAACCGTCGATGGCGAACGCCACCGAGAAATGTTGGTTAATTGTTTCTTTGGCGAAATTGATGCTGAGAACTTAGCCGACATTTGGCTTCAACAGGATGGCGCTACGTGCCCTACAACGACAGCCACGATCGATTGTTTGCGCCGCATCTTCGAAAATCGAACATTTAGCGGAAATGGTGATGTGAATTGGCCTCCAAGAAGCTGCGATGTGACGCATTTGGACTATTATCTTTGGGGAGCGGTGAAAGATAAATGTAATGCGAACAAACCAGCAACTATTGACGACCTCAAGACCCAAATTCAAATTGCTATTGCCGAGATAGGACAACAGACAGTCGAAAATGTGCTCAAAAATTGGGTCGACCGAATGGGCTTTATTTTTAATATTTCCCAGCTTTCTTCAAGCGTAAAGCGACCCATTTCGTAAATGTGGAAGTGTTTACTAAATGTCTACATTTTCCAGAATCAAGTTTGACGTTTTAAACGTGAAATAATGTGTAGTTCAAAATGTGCACGCGTTTTTGACCACCCTGTACATGGATTGTAAAAAAATTAAGTGATCAATTGAAACTAAATTTCACATACGTTCATATGAAGAGTATACCAATATAAAAAAAAAAACTTCTAGCAGCGCCCTGTGTTATCGAGGCTACGAACTTATTGAACAGCCTAGTATTGCCAACCGTGAAACAACTCCAGCCAGTTTATTCTGCCAAGAATTCGGCTGCAGATATTATAAATTTCAATCTGACTTCCGTTGATCGAACCGAGAACAGATCGCGTGCGTCGTCGTCCGTCCTTTGCCCACAACTTCGCGGCGGCGATCAGTTTTTGGGGGTTTCTCAACTCTCCTCGTTTACCTTGTTGGCGATGGTTCGACCGTTTTTTTTCGGACTCGGGTTCTCCCATTTCTTGACAGGAAATTGAAGTTATGTTTTGCTTCGCGTTCCTCGCGGGCCGGAATTCGAAACCGAGAGGGTCCAGCCCAGCGATCCTTCCTTCTCGAGAGCTTATGGGCGTACGTATTTCATCAAACCGCGCGGGTTCAAGCACACTTTTCGACCTCTCTTTGGAGGAGACCTTTACTATATAGAGACCCCGCCAGTCTGAAGCGGTTATGGGCCAATAATTTGAAAACATCCCATTTCGGTTATTTTTCCGATAGATCTTTGAAACTATCTGCCCCACGCAGAGCTGCACGGTTCCGTTTTGGACAACAAATCGGCGGACGCCTTCCAATTTATAGGACTCTCTAATGTTTCCTATATTTTATGAGACTGCCGATGCGCATCCCTGCATATTATCCTGCTATGGTCAAATTTTATTCAAACCCAACTCCCCCGGGGCGTACGGCCGACGCCACATGTGTGTTTGTGTTGGGTGTTGTTGACATTCGACCGCAAATCCGGCATTACGGCATCTCGGAGCCTAGGAGTCGGACCGAAGCTGGTCCGCATGCAACACACGCGGGATTCCATCGCTCTGCCTGCCGGTCCTCTGTGGTCGTTTCGCGCGGGCATATAATTTCGCCGAAACGCACACAAGCGCCAACAAAAACGCACATTAATTGCACAACGCGAAAACACAGCGCGAAACCAGAACCACTCAGCGCAACACTCGCGTTCCCGTGGGATGAGCTCCTCTTGGAACTCAGTTGCCAAAACCGGCCGGCACCGGACCGCACTCGCGAGAATGCAAAACAGGCGGCCCCCAGGGAGGGTGGCCCGCGAAAACACACAAACACACACGCAAGCCGCGGGATTCCGGCGGTGTTTTGCAGCGCGCTGCAGTTTGCGTCGTCGTCTTCGCGCGTTGTGTCCAAGGGACCCTGGAACGTAACCCTTCGAAGGCTATCTTTGCATGACGCAGTTCGCGGGTCTTCGCTTCCCGTGTTCCTGGACCACGCGGGACTCCGTTTTCTTGCGCATTCTTATGCACGCGTTGCTGCGGCCGGTTGTGCCGGTGTGTGCGTGTGGACACGACAGACCCATGTGCGCCGCGTACGGCGCTTCTTCGCGTGTTTCGCGAGTGCGAAAAACGACGAAGAAAATATGTGTGACGGTCAATCAACTTTAACCTTACTCAAGTGTACGGGGCCCGCGAGTTCCTTCTCGCCGCGTCGTGTGCGGTTCTCTCACCAACACGACGACGCCGATCGAAATGCTTAATCTTTTTCCCTGGCTGGCGGAGGGAAAGGAACTCGCGCGTTCCTTTCGCGTTTTCGCCGCGTGGTGGTTTGTTGTTGGTTGGGTTGGATTGGGTGGAGTTTCTTTTTCTTCTTGTTCTGCCGGCTCTCTTCACTTGCTGCTGTTTTGCCGCCTGGCCAGGCGAGTTTCTATAAAATGTAAATAAAATCAACTGCAATCTGGCCGACGGAGGACGAAGGGGACGCATTACCGTTTTACGTGGTGCGAATTATGATCAAACCCACCAGAGTGTGGTGTTGTGGAGCACGTCGAGGGCGATAGCGGAGACACTATACGTGCCCCGCACTGTTGTTTATTTAGCGGTGGTATTTACGGGTTTTGTGGTGAACATTAGCTCCTGCGCCATTGTTCCGCGATCAACCCACGGGCTCTAACCGCAATCGGAAGTGGCTTTTCGTTGTAGCAAAAATCCAGTGAAAACCCACCGAAACCGAAGGACTCCAATTTAAGTGGCCACAGGATACCGAATTGAGTGATTAAAAGAATATAATGGGTGTCCTCTCTGTGCACACCTGGTGCGTGGCAAATAGTAAATCCGACAGCTTAATCAGATTAGCTTTCCTATTCTTTACATCCTCTAACTGCATTTGCCACTCACGCCCCGGCCCCCACAGTTGTTGCTATTCAATTTGCGGCAAATAAATCATGCGCCACACACCCTACCACATGGATTAGTGTCTTCAAACGGATGCGAAAATCCAATTCCATCCCGCCGAAACCATTCGTCTTACAACTCTCTCGCTCTCCCTCGGCCGCCCGAAGAAATATTGCCCAGCGCCGCCGCCGCCGCGCGATCCATCATCCTAACGATGTAAAAACGCGATTCCGGCAGCGGCCACACGCTCTGCTTTTGGCTCTCTCTCTGACACTAACAAAGTCCAGGACAGAAGGACAGCTGTGTCCTTTGCGTCGGGAGTGTGGCGGCCGCCGCCTTCCTTCTGCTGCAAATAATGCAACGCCGACGAACGCGTTTGACACCAGATGTGACACACTTTTTTTGCGCTCCTCGGAGTGGCTCTCACTTTTTTAAGGAATCGGATTTGTTCACGTGTGGCGCAGGGACCCTTGGTTACCACCGTGGTGCGTGCTGCACAAGAGTGCGTTATAGCCCACACACACAATAACAGGGCCCGATTAGGGCGCAAGGAAAATCTGCAGCATTTTTAAACCCTTCACTCTCAGGGCGGATTTCAAGTCGGGGCAGACTTGAAGAAGGCCAGACCGCACCGCGGGACGAGAACGACGAACGCGCGAGCCACAGATGTTGGCAGATTTTCTTCGTTTCCGATGAGAGCGAAAGTGCACGGGAATTATCCCTCGTCGGGTCTTCGTAGGGCAATCCGTCTTTTGTTTTTTTCTTCTTTTTTTCCGCACAAGAAATGACCCAGACGCGATTCCTGATCGTTGCTCTCGGGTCGCTACAAAATGTTTGTTGTTTCTGCAGCTAACACCCCCAAGAAATCGGCCACACGGGAGGGTGTCTGGTTGACCGGTGAAGAACTCCAGATGGGTGACGAAACACTCTACTCAAGATCCAAATCTTTGCTTTCCAACTTTCGTTTCACTTTAATCAAAATAAATTATTTAAGTATTTTAAAGCTACTTTTCCTTTTATCCACTTTTTCAAACACTTATCAATCGTCAGCCAGCCGCCATTCGCTTTCCATCATGCTTTCCGCTACGATCCTTCCGATCCTTCCGTCTGTCCTTGTGCTTGGTGGGCGCGTTGTGTAACTCCGGCGCATCATCCGGCGGCGTCATCGTGGGCACATCCTTCGAAGGACGCAACAACGCGGCGTTCGGCGCGGTTCGAGAGTGTAAGAATCTTCTGTCGCGCTGCTCCATCATCTCCGACCGCCGCCGCGCTCCACAACTGTCAGAGAGTGTGTGCGTGTGAGATCACCACTGTGTTTTGATACGTCCCTTGAGTGTGTGCGTTTACGTGGGGCGTACATATGATAGGAGCAATGAACCCGTTCACGAACGTCGTCATCGCAGCGCATCACTCTCTTTTTGCAGCAAAGTTCCGGCGCTGCCGCTGCTGCTGCTGCCGGCGACTGTGTTTTGGTTGCGCCATTCTCCGCTTCTTATGCTCTGCTCTCCTGCTTCGTCCTGGATTCTTGGGTCGAAATCTTCCGAAAATCCGGCGGGGGATTTCTTTTTTCGGGTTCTTGCTAAAACTCCTCGTGGTCCACCTTTTGCGCTGGGCTTTCATGTTTTGGTTCCCTTTTGATTCTTTTCCCTGTGTGTGTGGATATATTTCGGTGCATTTAGAAGTAGTGTTTGTTTAGAATTTATTAGCCCAATAAATTGCTTAATGATAAGTGTTCATGATCGCGTCCATTGGTCCTGTTATCCATCTTTGCGCTGAAGTGGATGGTAGTAAAAATCGGTTGCTGTGGCATTATCGGAAGCCACAGTAAGCCGGTAGCGCCCCGCTGAGGGCTAAAACCACTTCCCGGCGGTGGTGGCATGTGTAAGCCATTAGAGAGACCACATAATGAGTGCAATTTAAATTTATATCCTCTTATTGCAATCATTAAGCGCTCAAGAGCGAGAATTCGTCAATTAAAGGACCCCGGTGTGGTGGGTGGCGTGCCGTCGTCCTCGCTGAGGTTCCGTTGCTGAGGGAATATAATTATTTGAGTCCCTTTTTTCTCAACTTGACTCACGAGCCACAAAGTCGCTAAAATGTTAGTGATTTTGGAGAAAAAGTGCTTTTCCGAAAATTGTTATTGAATTTTATTTTAATTCTATTCCTGTTTTTCTCCTTTTTCCATTCCAGGTGAGCTTTCGATCGAAATCCAAGTAAAAGATGTATTAAATCAAAATCCAGCAACATTCGAGCAGTCGAAAGAAGTCCGTTTTCCTGCGTAAGACGAGCGAGTTCTTCTCTTCCGCCGTCGACAATAAGTAAGAACTTTGGTCAAGCCGGTCTCTAGTACTGTAAAGGGTCAGCCGAACGAGTAGACGTCACCCCGTGGGCCACTACGACGTAGCGTTCCGTTCGGAGAAATTAATTCTAGCATTGATCTACTTCTAGACCCGCTCGTAGAAATGTAGAACATTTCGTGTTCGTGTTTTTCCTGGCTTTCTTCTGTCTTCCCCGTGCGTGACGCACGGGAAAAGTAGTTCTTTTCCGAAAACTTCATACCCAGAAGTAGCCGGACAAGAGGCACAAGAAAGCGGGGGGTACTAATAAAATTGATATTTATCAGCTTTATAGCCCCACTTGGCTATGACTTATTTTGTGACTCTCTCTCGGGTTGGAGTAAGTTACTCTTTCGCATTGTTATCGTGACATTTTTGGGGGAAGGTATTTTATCCCCCCCACGGTTTGTGTGTGTTAGGGTAAGGTCGCTGCTATAAGCGCGGCAGGGGCTATCGATTTATGGGCCACCTAAAACGCATTCTATCTAGTAGCGCGGGGAGAAGGTCCGTGTGGTGTCCGAGAAAATAGTCAATCGACGACCCACTTCCTTGGTGGTCTAGCTTTTCTCCGGTAAGGGCTTCCAAATTGGACAACGAAAACGAAAACAAAATAGGTCAGTAGTTGGGTCTTTAATGAAAAGTGTAGCCTCGAGCAGTGAGTTAGTGTGTACTGTTTGATGGAGTAATTTGTGTCCAACATTAACGGACGGCGTAATTTGTTCCCAAAAACGACCGATGGATCGGTGATAAAGCTTGTTAGCAAGTGAATAAGTAAAGTTCGAAAACAAACCCTTTCTTAGTCGCACTACACTTTAGTTGCTTGGGTTTCAAATAGAGGAGCGCCCAAACAGCAATCAAATTAACTGTGTGCCAAACAAGTTCTTTGTTGTATCTTCTCTTGGAAGAAGGACTTTTTCCCGCCCTCAGTACAACCAAATTATTGGCGTATCCTATGCAAAAGCACGACGCGGCTACGGGAAACATGCTTTTTCCTATTTTGGTAAAAGAACCCTGACTGGGGCGTCTATTGGGTTGCTTCCTTCGGCTTTGCTATGATTGCTCTATCTTTCCGTGAACTCCGTGGCGCGTGTGGAAGCCGCAAGATGATGATGGCAAGATTGTCAGTCAGTGCTGCTGAATTGCGGTGAGTTTGTCATCGCCGCCGGGCCCGGCCGGCTTTCTGACGACGCCGGAAAAAATACAGGACTTCGTAGACCTTCTTGTGCGGCCAGGCGGGCTGGCGGTGGTGGCTGCTACCATCCCGACGACCAATCCGAGGACCAAATGACAACTTGATTGTATTTGTGGTTCTTCGCTTGATTGATTGCTAGCAGCTTGGAGAAATCCATCAGCCCAGAGTCCGACTCCAGAAGAGCCGCCAGGTTCTGTGGGGCGCGGTCACGTTCCGTCCTGTGTTGGGCCACGGTTTTTCGGAGCCCTTTCGGTGGCGGCCGAGTTTCTGGTAAAAAGGGGTGGAATATTTGTGCCAATCTCTCTTATTTTATTCGCCCGTAAACCGGTGTGCTCTCCGGGTGCGGTTCCGGTTTTTGGGAAGTAATACTGGAGTGTTCAATAAGTTCGTGGGCTCGATAACACAGGGCGCTGCTACGAGTCTAATTTTTTTTTTGTACTTTTGATTGTTGGTACTCTCTTCATATGAACGTATGTGAAGTTTCCTTTCAATCGATCTCTTGATTTATTTTACAAGCCATTTAGTATTGACGTATCACAGTATTTTTTCGTGCAGTGATTATATTTTTAGTTTTGGAAAGTTTAAAAGCAAAGGAAAGAGTTTAAGGACTCTCGTACACTTTCGTACAAGCCTTGACAAGACGATCCACGTCAAGGACGTCCAAAAAAAGTAACAACACCTGAAATCGTAAGAAAAATAAAGGATATCGTATTGAAAAATCGTCGAATCACTGAAAGAGATTTAGTGTAAGGCCTAGCCATCTCATTGAGTAGTATAACCAATATTTTAACTGAAGTATTGGATTTTAGAAAGCTGTTTGCAAAATGGATGTCGCATTCGCTAAAAATAAAACAAAAAGGCAGTTGAATGCATCTTTCTTGACAACATTTTAAGCATTTTCGAGCGGATTTTGTTAACGGATTACTTGCAAAGTGATGAATCAATAAATTTCGATTATTGTTGTAACTGTTTAAACCAGCTGAAAGAGAAAATTCGAGAAAAAGGACCCGGTTTGCAGAAGAAAAACATCCTCTTTCATTAGGGCAATGCATCCTGTCACAAGAGCATTTTGAAAATGGCAAAAATCCATGTATTAAAGCTCGAATTGTTGGAGTATTCACCAGATTTGGCCCCTGACGACTTCAGTCTGTTTTCAGACCCAAAAAAATCGTGCACGGGAAGCGTTTTTTATCAAATGATGACGTCGTAACAACTGTGGAAGCATATTTTGAAGGCGTTCCAGTTTTTCACTTCAGGGATGGAATTTATAAATTGGAGTCTCGTTGGAACAAGTGTATTGATGTTCAGGAAGGCCATACTGAATAATAAAGTGTATTTCGAACCGTAAAAATGTATTTTTCATATCGAGGCTACGAATTTGTTGAACAACGTAGTACAAGCACTTCAATCCTTGCTGCTAAACGGTTCCCATAGCTGGGGAGAGATCATCTCTTAACAGTCACATCACTACCAGGAGCAGATTATAAAAAAAAATCCGCAAAGGAATCATACAGAAGTTGCGTCAAGTTTGACAGTCAGTTCGACGTTACGATTGTCGTAGAACCCAACATCAATTTGCATAGCGCCATGTAGAGTGCAATTCCAACAAATGGCTCCCGCGAAATGCTTCCTTTAAAACATCGCGACGCGACGATCGCGCGAGTCCTAATTTCGCTGAGCAAGCAAGAGCGCAGTTCCGTGAACGTAAGACCCGTGGCCCCGTCCACCATGGTTGGATCTACACCATAAATAATGACGACACCTCCTCGTCCGGGGGATCTCGTCGTGTGTTTGGAATGCAAACAAGAAACTTTCGATCGGGTTTTGAGAACCTTCTCCTGCAAAGTTGTCTTAAGCCATCGTTCGGAGCCTTCGGAGTCCCCGGTGGGTTTCCTTCCCATTTTGTGGAACATTCTGCTGGGCGTGCGTTGGTAAGTGGTTGCCGGGCCGTTTCGATTTTATTGCTTCCTCCGGCAAGTTAGTTGCTGCTGTCCATGGGTCTTCGCGGCGACGGCGGAGACCATTTAAACGCGCGCTGCACAAACCATTTGGCCGCAAGCCACATGTGTGCGGCCACGCCGGAGCAGCCTGGTCTTGCTTCCGGTAGCCTTCCGGAGGCGGCGGCACTCCGCATCGCCGGGCGGGGTTGTGCAGTTGTTAACAACAAGCCGTTGATGATTAGTATTATTTTTACTGCTTCTAAGTTGTGTTTTCTCTGCGTTGTTTTTGGCACTGTCATAAAACCCGCGCCAAATCATCGCAAAGCTTCCGTTTTTTCCCCGTTCGTTGTTTCGAAACAGGAGGTTACTGTTTTCGGCAACGAGGCTCTAGAGGCTGTTCTGCGTTGCAGCGCGCGCATCGCTGCTCCTCCCGAATCGCCTTCTAATGGTGGATTTCTGTGTGTATTATTTTTGGGGGATTTTCCATTTTTATAATGTGAACTTTTTTTTCCATCATTAGCACCAATGTTGCTGTGCTGATGATGAGCCAAAACCAAAGTGGCGTAGACCAATAAATTTTATTGTTCTTCGCTCCACGCGGCAATCGCTTGGGTTCACTATTTCACATTGTGTCGGCCCCATGCTTTTGGGGGTTCTTTTTTCTTTCTTTAGAACCAATCGGGTGGATTCTCATGTGGCTCGATATTATCTTCCACTCGCCGCGCTCCGTGGCCGATGTGTGTCCCGGGCATTGAAAAGCTAGAATTTCATAGCCGCGCCGCGCGCACAGTTCATCTAAAACTCCAGGCTCCATTTAGTGTGTGCCGATGGAGGAAAGCCCTATGGCTACTGGTAGCGACGCCGGGCGGAGGGTATCATAAATTTTATCACAGTGAGAACGACCGTCGTAGATAGGACCTGCTATCCAAGAAGATGGAATTGTGTGCAGCTCTTCGCTATCGCTTCATTCCCATTTTTTTTCATTCGCCAGCCAGAAGGCGAAGGAAACGGAAATCTGCAGCGTGTGACAATGCTTCCAGTTTCTCCGTCAACGTCTTGCCAGAAAGAAACGTGAGCCTTGAGAGGTTATGTGGAGCGCCGCGCGAGCACTATTCTGATGGGCTTTCACTTGCTGGCCTGGCTCTCAGCAACGGTAGCAGCGGTGTTGGCCAACAACAAGAAGGCGAACCAACGGATTCCGAAAGAAATCCGAAACATGTGCGCACAGCAGCACCCCATAACTTCGTCCGTCGTCAAGGTTCCTGTTGTTCCGCCGGCTGGCTAGCAACTTAATTCCTGTGTAAAAATCCACATCGCCCATCATTATTGTCGCGCAACAATAGAATTTTATGACATTCGATACACACCCAGCCCGCCGCCCAGAACGTGCTGCTGCATCCTGCGCACCGTTTTTCTACGCCTTCCTTCTTTATGTCCTTGGCGCGGTCCATCCGGCCGTGGGTTTCGCGGCGGCGAAGGATCTTCCGTGGGTCTTGGTGATTGGTGAGCGTGCGCCGAACAAACAATCGAAGGACGCCTGCCGTCACCTTCCATTCGGGGATTTCAAGGCAATCATAATCGCGTTCCCTGTGGTGTGGTCGTGGTGGAATTAAAAGTTGCCGACCGGCACCAGCATGCGTTGCCTAACGCAACTACCGCACAAATCCTGCCGCCTTACTTGACACTATTTAATTTCTGGCCTGTCAAACTCTCCGTTCGGCAGAGGGAGTTTGGCTTCGGGTTTTACTCCACAATTACTCACTATCGCCCGACGCTATCAAATTGGAAAGTCGTGCCGTGTGTGTGCGGAACGACGTGTACGCATGTTGTGAATCCTTTTTCGACCGACCACCGCTGCTGCTGCTGCTGCTGCCGGTGCTCTAATTTATGGCCAATGTTTTTAAGTTCCAATAAATCTTGCAAATAAATCTTTCAAGGTTTGTTTGTCGCGCGCGGGCACCACCGGTTCCTGGGCTCGTGCAGATAGAGAGCTGCTTTGTGTGTGTCCTCGTGTGCCTGCATCCTGCGTCCTTTGGCTTGCGGGGAGAACACAGAGGATCACACGGGATTGTTTGTCGTGGTCGGCGGGTCGGTCTCTTCTCGTTGGTGGCGGCCCCGCATACGTGAACAAAATACATGATGCCATTCATCTTCGAAGTTAGTTAGCAGTTTGGGGTCCTTCGCCGCCACCGGTTGCGCGCACCACAACCACCACTCTGTGTCTGGTGTCGGGGCTGTGGGCTCCTCTACCTTGGGCGCACCCTTCAAGATTACGCTCTCGAATGTAGGGCAATCCCACTCGGTGTCGGGCGTCGGGCTGACGCAGAAGAAGTTTGCCCGTTTAATTTACTGATGATCACATTTGTCACACACAAAGTTCACGCCGCTGCTCTTTTAAAGACATCCATCCATTGCTCTATCTATTGTGGTTTCGATCTATGACGGTATAAATTGGCATGCGGAACCTTTTTTATAGAGATCATTAAACTCTTTATTCGCAGATGTAGGGCATATCGTAAATGACAATTTTCGATAAAAAAATAGAAGTCTTGGTCGTTATTAGCGAAAAACTCAAGCAATCCATTTTCACAATCCTTTCTTGAGCTCAATTTCTTATCATCACTTACTATCATTCATACTAACATCGATATCGATTACGAAAGCTATCTACTAAAGAAGAAAATAATGGATTACTTTTTCCCCAACCTTATATTATAATTCAAAGTAAATCTGAATGGAATCTGTAATCTCTTTTTAATTTGGACTAATTACATCTTGAACACTTTCTAGAAGTTATTATCAATCAACGGGTTGTTTTTTGTGGATTGTCTGATTTCCTTTAAGTGTGTAGTTTAAAAAAATGTGTCCCACCCTTATACGTTAGCTAATGGGAAAATATTTTATCAACAAAAGCTCCTAAGTTTCCTTTTCTTTCCAATGCCATCAAATATCCTACTTTGAATAGTTTCTTCCTTTTTTCTCAGTGTGTCGAAGAATGATAAGCAACATGTCGCTACGGCGTGGAGTAATTATTCCAAACAACATCCAAGACCAAGACGCGAACAAAAGGACCCTGTAGCGCCATGCCTGCCGCTGGTTCTCTTACTGAGCTCGAATTTCCTTTTGGCGAAGGAAGTCGAAGACACAAAAGTAACACAAAAATGAAACGAAAGTAACATCTCTTCCCAACCATGATCTGGGTTACAGCATCTTCCAGTGAGCACCAACCGACCAACTCGGGACGCTCGCGACAACAATGTTGCATGCGCACACCACGACGACGAGCGGAGAAAAACACCGAATCTACCGAGAAATGCTTTGTGTGCATAAAACACAGGCTACCACACCGACACCGAGGCAAACATCGCAAAACCCGACGCATCTCTTGGCGAATGAACGAAAACTGGGAAAAAAACGACTTGAAAACCAAACCGTTTTGCAATATTCGCAAAAGTTGGAAGTTGGAAGACAAAAGGCGCCAGGAGGGCGTGCGGCGTGTGCTATAATGGGGCGAACCGATGAGAGGAAGCAGCGTCCTGTGGGGGGAACGGCGAGCTGGTGGGACGAGTTTTGTAGAACAGCGCGTCCAGGCAACCGAACTTCGGAACGGAGCTTGTTTTAATGGCAATAATACTCTGTGATAACAATCTGAAACTACATGTTTTACGGTCTCTCTACTCTCTAGCCGGACCTCTAGCCACTTCTATGCTGTCCGCGAGCCGTGACGAGAAAGAGAGGTTTTTTATGGTGTGCCACACCGCGGAAGCTTCGTTTTATGTAGAGCATATTGAAGAAATGTTAAGCAAAGCAGAGACAGTGAAGCCATCTGTGGCCGCTGCTAACGACGGGCCTCTAAGTTAATGCTGCTTTAAACGCTTATTAGTAGCACTGCAAAAGTGGCATAAAAAACCAATTACTTTAATCGTCTTCAGCGAGAGGCTATGTTCTTTCCATGCTTCGACATGCCCACGGGGCGCAGATAAAGGCGAGCATTGTGTGAGCTTTTCCGCTCAAGGCTCCTCACACACTGTGTTGAGTTTTCCACCGTTGGTGATATTATTTGAACCTGTTTTGGTTGGCAGTTTCTACTCGTCGCTCGTCGCTTTGTGTCCAAAGAAAGGAGGAGTTTTCCAACGGAGTCGACAACGGAAAACTCGTGTCTCATTCGTATGAAAATGCGTCACGCCAAACTGTGTCCGAATTGAGGAAAATAAACCGCTAAAACGTGTGTGGGACACAGTACTGGAAGACAAAGAACGTTCAATTTTCACCCAAATGACCTACGCCAAGGATTTTCCAGTTTTACCGGACGCCCTTTAGCTAACCCCTAACCGGCGCCGAGGCGAGGGTAAAGTCATAAAACTGTCCCTCCCTCACGACGGGTGTGGAGCATAATAAAGGAAGCGAAGCGTCTTCCGAGAGCGAGAGAGGCGAACGTGGGTATCCGGAACCCGGGGCACATTTGGGATTCGAGACCGAGTATTCATCGGAAAGAGTTAGGGTTAATGTGGCTGTTCCCGTTCTTTTTTTGGGGGGACGGTTAACTTTAAACAATGCCCAAAGAACGCGTTGCTCCGCGGAACTCAATGGGGCGCAATTTATGCTCCCATTTGTCGTCGTCGTCTTTGGATAACATTCGGGCGAAGTCGAGGGGCGAAAAGTATTGGCTTCGATGGCGCATCTCTTCATCAGCTGACGGAGGAGTGAAGCATCTCAGGAATGCTGAAGTAACGCGCCCGCGTGTGTGTTAATGTCTCATGTGGCTGTGTCTGTATAAAGAGATTGAAATTCGTGCCGTTTTTCGGTGGCCAGAAGAGTCTTGGCTGGTGCGCCGCGCAGCGAAGTGCATTCCAACCCATCGCTGGTCTCGTTCTCTCTTCGCAAGGGATTTTTTTTCGTTTGCTCATAATCTGGTAACTTACTTTTAGACACACGGCGATGAGTCAGCCCTCTGACGGCTCGAGAACGTGGTGGGCAGCTTGCTTTTCGCTTTGAACGGCACGGAATGGGATGGACGGAAGCGGAAGTTAGATAGTGTCGGAAGTGTTCCAGGTCTCTACACACAGGAAAATATGTCGCGCCTGTTACGGTTAATGGAGAGAAGACATTGTCTCGCTGGGCGTGGGTCATAGAACCCCACGAATCTCCTTACCTTGCTTTGCCTGCCTTAGGTGAGGGTTTAGGAATAAAGGAATTTCAGGACCGGTGGTAACGGAATCTTCCTCCCGAACAACGCAATAATTTGTAAAGTTCATAAAACCCAACCGATTAACAATTATCGAATTTTCGCTGCGCGTTCCGACGAACCACAGCCGCCACAGCTGACTGCTGCTGCTGCTGCGTAGTAGCATAATAGGCGTATGAGAGGCCGCCCCCAGAAGTTGCCCGATCGGGAGGGGGCCCGGCTCAACAGCACACTCTTCGCGGCTGGCAAGTTGAGGCTAAAACGTAGCTACAGAACTACAAACAAACGCATTGCATTACGCACACCGCCGCGCGGCACACCCACACCGTGTGTGGTGTGGGGACCCCGCTAAAAACTAGAGAGAGGCCACGCCGACACATTGTTGTCGATAATGAAGCGGGCGGCCGGCGGTGGGCGGTGGCGGATAACAAGGTTAGGGTAAATGGGGTACCGTTGTAAAAATAAAAAATTAACCATCGTAAACGCCGCCAGCACGCCGTTGTTCCGCGCCCGCGGACCGTTGTTTTTTTTTGCCTCAAATCATGTGTGTGTCCTGCTTCCGTTGTGCGGAGCCACACACGGCCTTTCGAAAGTGTTGTAACTCACCACACCACTGGCTCGGCTGGCTAAGGTCTGTATAATTTGCATTAAGGAAATTTGCATTAAAGGCCCGAAATTTTTTCGTCGAAACAGTAGCTCGAACGCTATTGGTCGTTCATCTTCTAATCCGAGTGAGCATGTATAATTTAATACATTTGTCGCATGGTGTCTGTTGCTGGGTTGCTGGCCGCTTTACCTGTTGTGGCCTCAGGTTTGGGTGAGATTTACGTCAATCTCTGCTTCGTGGGGCAAAAGTTTGGCGAAAGAATCTTTGCTGGACACTAAATGGTCAACATTAATTGGTGTCTTGCTGGTCCAAAAAGCTATTTTTTAAATGAAGAAACGGGTGTAAAATATAACTTCGACTAAACTATAACTTATGAGTACTTATACATCTTGTATGTTCGTCGACGGACTGGCCTTTTGAAATCATTACTTTACAAAAACTCCAGCGCCGACCTCTGCCACTTACTTTAATGATTAAACAATATTAAACTATTAAATTTACTTAATATTTGTCTTAATCTAACTTAACAAGAAACACATGGTATTTCCTCCACTTCAGAACAGCCTTTTTCCAGGCTAGCTTGGCTGTAAGATGTCGACGATGCATTGGGTTTATCGGTTGAAGTACTATTGTTGTTGTCTGGTTTGAGTTATAGTTTTGTTGGCTTAACATTAATTCATTAAAAAAAGACCCTAATTATTATTTAAACAAATTGCAATATAAGACAGAATCGTATTCACGAAACTAATGGAGTGTCGCAGTTAGAACAAAGCCCTATTTGGCATCAACCTTAATTGTTACAAGTTGATGCGCTGTCAGAGTTTCGAACTGACGTGTTTCGCTTAGAATCCCGAGCGATAAGTACATGAACAAAAAGAAGCAGAATAATCGATCCTTGTTCAGGATTATAGGTTATTTATTAGAATATAATATTCGAGTTTGTGAAACATTTTGATTTAATTTATTTTTTTCAACACCGGCCCGGTCCGATACTTTTTAACGGTCGTGTTGGCGTGCTCTTTACGCGCACATATCATACGCCGTCGCTAGTTGCTCGTCAATATTCATTACGGAGAGCAAATTTACTAACGGCTTTCGCCCGCACTGGGCGCCGCCGCGCCGTTGGAAACGTTTCCAGAACCAACCGATACACTGAGAAAGGCCCGCGAAATTGATTTTTTGAAGCCTTACACGTGTGCTGTCGCAGGTGTGGCCGTGGCGTGGCCTCCTCCATTGGCGACCAATTTGCGAGGGCGCCGCGAGTTTTTTTTCGTGAAAACGGAAACTAAACTCCTCGATTGCGTTAATTTGTCTCCGAACAATTTGTTGGTTTTTGATAATCAGCAAAGGGTGCCGTCAGCTGAGCACAGCAGCACCGATTGCACAGTTATGTTACGCCTTTCGTCACCCCGCGACGACGCAGGTGAAATATGCGCAAACGTGTTGCTGACAATGATGCGGCCCAAGCTCTGCGCTGCTCTGCTCATTCCTATTCCACACCCATCGCGCTTCGGGGGAATGTGTGACAAGAAACTTTACTTGCCCCACTCGGCGATGGCGACGATGACGCCGGAGGCTCGGCTGAAAAGGAGTCCCACTTTTTCTGCTGAATCCGGAGTCTATTTACACACCCGCCAACTAGCCAACTAGCCCTCTCGTCGGTTGCTAGACAATTATTCTTTACGACACTCCGACTCTACGGGGCCCGGCCGGCCGGCGGCGGCATTAAATTGGGCCCCTCTGGTCACTTCCTCCAGCCAGCCGCGTAGGGAGGGATGCGCATAAAAAGAAACGGTTGTTTAGTTGCGCCGGTGGAATTCTAATGCCTCCGCCGACCGGTGCTTACCTCGAATCCGCGTTTTGGACAGAAAATGTAATGTGCAGTGTGTCTGTGTGTGATTGGAAATTGCCGCCCGGTCTGCTGCGCTCGTGTGGATCTCCACAGCGACGACGACGACGTCGACGGCCGCCCCGAAAATGATCCTGTGGCAAAAGTGGCAAAGCATAAAAATAACATTTATTGATTTTATGCTTCTTTTCCCTTTGCATGCATGCTGTGCGAGCCACAGAGGGCGGTGCACTATCGGTGGCTTCTCCCGTTCGTGTTAGGGGCTTCCAGCCCGCTTCTTGGAATGTGGTTTCTTTTATTCGAAATTAATATCCCGCCGCCGCCGCCGTGACGGTGGTAGGTGTCATGTGGCGCGAAGGACCCCAATAGGCGCTGTGAAATCAAAGACCTACTGCTCTTGGGGGCTGTAGGCCCCCCCCAAACTCATTTGGCTCATTACGGTTGGATCAAGTAATTTAATGGGCGGATAATGGGAGTTGAAATAAAAAAGGGGTTAATTGAAGGGACATCCAGATGATGCCGTTAAGGTGCTGTTTTTTAATACTCCCAATCCACGCCGTGTGGCAAGAATATTCCGAGATTATTATGCATCTGCACAGTTATTCTTTTAGCGAATTGGACCACACTATGGTGTGTCCTCTACTCATTGTATTGACCCGAAATTCGAGCTTGGCTCATCGTTTACTGGGTTTAACAAAGGTTCCGGACGATGATCGAAGAGTAATGAACCGAAAATCGACAATGATCTGCATGCATAGTTAAATAATTTAAATAGTTTAAAAGCAAATTATTCAAATGGGTTCGCTTTGCTTCGCATTCGAGGGATTCATATAATATACCAGGTTTGAGGTAACATGTTTTATCTCTGGTTTCAGTTGAACTCAGTCGAATTTCTGTCCTTGTTTGCAGCGCCTTCTGTTGATGGGTTCTAAGACGATATACGATTGACGTGTAACTGGCCCTCGGATCATTTCAGAGCTCAGAATCATCGCTTCACTTTTTGCCAAAGAATTGCAGAACTCAATGCATTATTGCGTAAAAGACCGCAATATTTAGGATTGCGATCGGTTGACTGACTGAATCTCGTTGTTCGGTTCATTGTCAACTGTTTAGAGTACATCTTCTATCATTGTTTATTGGCACATTCTATCTTTCGCTGCAAATTCATACAATTTTGCAGCCACTGAGTTTAACCGATTCTCCGTGGCCCTCCTAGTCGTCGTTTATCGTACTTTTTTGCCTTCTGAAACCCCTTTTTCCAATAGACAATGTTTGACTATGACACTAATGGAAAGTTTAGTCCATGTCACTATCTACACACTATATTAATCACGAGCTCGGATCGCTCATTAGCTTCAGGCTTTTTTTCAAAACTAAGACGTTCGTATCTTCACAACAACCCCAAGTATGTCACTTCGATCTCTGAACATTCTTGCCGCACTGTGTATGGGCGCGCAGACTAGAGCTAGATGATCGTGCTTTTCGATACGCTTACGAAGGAAAGTAATAGTTACACGTGTTGTAACAGATTGGCTAGCCTGAATGGTGCCCGACCAAATTTCGGAACTGAAATTGAAATATCTTTGGCAAAAGCTGGGGACTGACTTTTACAGGCGAACGACGAGCTACCAGACATTTTGTTGCCGGTGATGCGTTCGGTGGGATTCCATTGCTCACGGAATGTGGGGCGCGCGCGGAACTTTGAAGAGTTTGCCCGAAGTTTTTCCGTTTGATGTGCTTCGCCCGCTCGAAGTTAATTTAATTGCCATTTGAGAAAGGGTACCCACCACCCCACCTATCGCCACACACTTTTCGCCGAAACGGCGGCCCAAGAGGGCCCCATCTTTAGTTTCCAATCCCCATGCTTTGATTCGTCTCTACGCTGAAAAAAGCCTGAAGCCTTGATTCGCTTCTAGGGAGCCCGGAACCCGGGCCCGGTGGATGGCGCAAAATACCTGCGTTTCGTCAACTACTTTTTCGGTGGCTCATCTTACTCATCTCGTCGGCAATGAGGGAACCCCTCTGATGGACGTGTTTTTGGTCGTTTGATTCGTGGATGCTCGCTGAGATTTTTCTTTTCTTCGAGTAGAATGGCGCAAAAAAGGTGTTGGCCCTCCCTCTCTCTCACTCTCTCGTGGGCTTTCGGCATGGCTGCAATTCGGGTTGCGTCAACCAACGGAAAAGTAAATCTTTTTTTCGATTCCCCATTTACACTCGATCTTCGCGGCCGCCGGTCTCGCGAGCCGTTCCGATCCACCGACCCAACATTCTGTGCGATGCCGTGTATCATACTCCAATTTGCTTAATTGGTTCCGTGCCTCCTGGCAAATCATAGATAGAGACCCGAGAGCCGAATGCGCAAATGGCAAGAAGGCTACCCAAAACGCGACGAGGGCCCGCCGTCGCCGCCGCCAAAAGGAGCGAAATGCAACGAAGTTGGTGTTTGAATTTCCTGGAATTAATTTTTCGTTTCGCCTTCTTTTTCACGCCACAAAAAAAAGACGACACAAATCCTCGGCAAATCGCGTGCGAAACACGACTCTCGCAAACGGTCAGCAACGGAACTGCTTGCTGTTAACTGCTAAAGGCCAATGCCGCGGCAGACCTTCGAGCCGCGCTAGAGACTCCACTCTGGTTCGGGGCGACTAATTTGACGTTTATTCTTATTTGACGGCCGATGATGTCATCAGAGCGCAACTTATTTATTCATTCTATTTATTCGACATTGCCACAGCTCGCTCTGTCCAAAAGTCTCACGATTTTCCTAAAATATTTATGTAATCTTATATCCAACACTCCGCGGGAGCCTGGGATCACTAAAATGCTGGGGGTCTCCACATCAACATTTTCAGGTTTTGAGAAGCGTCTTTCTCCCCGACGCCGACTGCTGAAATTGACTTCCAGCAAATACCGTCAATTTTCTATTTGCGTCCATAAATGTAGCAAAAACCCGCGGTTAGGTCCATTGAACACACACAACCAGTGCGTGGGGAACCTTCGGCGAAGCCAGAACGAGGCGCTTTTCGCAATTTATGCTACGCCAACGCAAATACCCGGGAGCACTCACTACTGCGTCTGACACCACAGGAAAGCACTAACCTGACGGGAAGTCGCGCAGAGTTTGTCTTGTAAGTTTTGTAAAACATGCAACCTCCATCGTGGGCGCGGTTTTTGACTATTTGCTTACAACAAATGTTGAAGTTTTTCATCCTCAAGTCGCGGAAAAGGTGGCGGCGCGATGCCCACGTCTCAAGACTTCCTGTGCCCCGCAGGCGCCAGCCGCCAACAGGAACAATATATAGCTTCGCGTTGTTGCGTCAGAATCTCCAGACCCGTGTGGATGCACACTCGACGACGGGGAACGCACTCTGGGTGCAAGGTGTGCATAATTTCAATACTTCTTCATTTGTTATTCTATTAATTTGAAGTCGGCTCCTGCCACCGCCACCAGCGGTCTCTGATGTTGTGGCTGCTGGTGCTGGATGTCGTAAGGCTTTGACAACACTCGGTCCGCCCGGGTCTTAGCATGCATGAAGAAATTACAGCTACAGCAATTTGCTGCCGCTTTGAAGCTACTTTCCTCCAGCCGGGTGATGTAAGAGCCAACCGAAGCAGCAAGTAAGTCCGTGAGTGAGTCATTTGCATGGAATAATAAATATTTCGAGCTCTCCGAGCGTCTATCGGCGGAAGCTGTCTGCCGGCGGAGTTATGGCGTTCTCGACCTACGAGCCACTTACTCATACACAGAGAGGGTCGTTCCGTCGCTAGAGGATCTGGGCCACTGAGACAGATATTTAAATGCTTTACTCCGCTCCGAGGTTGGCGAACGATTTAGTGCACTTGTGGAACTTTAAACGAGGGTTCAAAAATAGTTCTTCGATTCACTTAAACAAACACTTAAATACAGTCAACTTTATAGTTAACGGCGTTAATGGGGACGTTTAACCGCGCTAGTCGGTTTTCCTCGATAGGAATAGGTTGTTGGGAGTCGTGGGTTTCAAGATTGTTATGCAGCCGACAGTCATTTGAGTATAATTGATAAGGCAGCTTTTGGGTAGACCGTAGATACATGACATTCATGTTTTTATTGATTCTGAGCTTTCGTTTAACGATCACTACGTGGAGATCTCCCAGAAATGTTTATGTTTTGTTTTATTTAAGGCTGGGGAAAAAGTAATACATTATTTCCTCGCTAGATGGCTTTAGTTATCGAAATCTCGTGATCGTACAGTTTCAAGCTGACACTTTACACTTCAAAATATGCTTTCACTGTTTATTGTTTGTTCCGTTCGTTTGTGAGTTACAGGGTGTTAACAATGGATGTCACCAAAGAGAAAATTCGACACATTTTACAGTTTTTCTTTGATAAAGGCGAAATTTCAAGTGATTATCACCTTGCATCAAGCGATTATCACCTTTTTCGCGCAGAAAGGATTGTTAAAATGAATTGCTCGATTTTTTCGTCAATAACGACTTCTACAAGAGAAGCATTATAAATCTTCCTTTGAAAAGACAACAAACTGACAAACAAACGGATCATCCGAACATCTTAAATACAGTTTTGAAATTCACACAAAAATAATGGATTTCTTTTAAGCCAACCTAATATATTTTCGAAGAATTGCCCATTACTATTAGACCCATTACATTAGTAAATCACGCAGACGATCAACAGACGACACACAGCTCAACATGCCTTTGAACTGTTAAATCCTGACAATCCTTATGTTCCTTTACCTTTCAGCCAATATTACATCACGTTTACCTCCTTTTTCAATATCTCTACTGTTTGTTTCGTTCTTACATTTTCTCCGTATTGTTAAGGCTTCAGTGCTAATTGGGTCTTGTGATCCGTTACGTTACGACAAAGTCAATCAATTAAATCGAACGTTGGTAAAGGTTTTATGCATAGTCCTTATTATCTATTTTAATAACCAGCGGGGGTTCCAATGACTACATTTTAACACACAAACCGCGCCCGATGCAAAGTTCTTGGCTTGGTGTTCGACATCGTAAGACTGGCCGCCTAGTAAGCCGCGGTGGCAGCTCAACACAGCCCACTTGACACGGCGCATGGCCGACTGCAAATTTTACGATTGGCCTCGTGCCAATGAAATGATTCATGGCCATGGCCACCCTGTATCCAGTGCGCGTGTGTGTGTGCGTGCTCGAAGACACGACGGCCGCACTGCGAACGCTAGAAAGGCACGCACAGGGTGGCGGTGAAGCAGAGCCCGAGCTGTTGTACACGTGTAAAGTGTGCCCGGTAACCGGCAGGGCTTCACGGGGACGGGTCCTCTGGCTAGCTCCGAGCACACAGTAATCTGCAAAATGGGCGATTTTTAGTTTGCGTTTCCAATTTTCCGCGAGCCACTAGCGACTAGCGAAGCGTGAGAAGGACACCGAAGAGAGGTTCTCCGAGAACTCCGGGTCCGCGAGGAATTGCGCATAAATCATACACGCTTGTTAGGTATGTCACAAGCGCTCCTAGACCCGAGGCGGCGACGAGGGGGTCTCTGTCGCTGGCCATTTTTTTTGCTGTCTTTCGTTTTAGCTAATTTCAATTTGTTTTCCAGCGACACGTCGCGGTTTTAAGCTTCAACCACCACCACCGCAACGACGACGACGACGCTTCTGTTGGGAAGATAGCGATCTAGCGCGACCGGGTGGACAAACATATTCACCCGCGGGCCCCCGAGCGGGGAGGTTCAAGATATGTTCGACTAGATTTAACAACTTAATTAGCGATCACTTTAAATGGCGTGTATCAGCGCCGCGACCGAATGGCGCGGTGAAGTTTTCGGACTCTCTTCCGGAGCTCCGGAGCTCGTTGGCGACACGGTGATGAGGTGTTAAGTGATTTCCATTCACCCGCTTCCTGACTACAGAGCGGGCTCCCCATTAACAACAGGGTCCCAACAGCCATTCCGCGATGAATCAGATAAGATACACACATAAAAGCGTGTAGCTTTTTTGTCGTTTGTTGGGTTGTTGCATTTTTCACGATACAATTTGGGGTCTTTCGGGGGTCGACAGAGTTTCAATCGCTGTACTGTGCTGTGTGGTTGTTCCGCCCGGCTGATGGGTTCCGGTTCGAGAATTCGAGAATTGCCCATGAAGATAAATTAATCATAAAACCCCCCACGGGGCACCCAAAGGCCCCCCAAAAGTGCCCCTGGCGTACGCGCGCGACACACGCAGCCCAATTCCCGGGTAATGGGTGGAGGGACCTTGGCAGTAGCCTCGCTCAGGAACTTCTACGGCGGCGAGGGGACCCCGATTATGGTAAACCGTGTCACCCTGTACCGAAAAAACCAACAAAAGCAACCCGCAAGGCCCGCAATGCTGGTGGTGGTGATTTGAGTCATTTTCGAAAACAATCGGTCGCGCGGTAGTGTGTGGTACCGCGGATTGGTGGGCCCCCAATCATGTCGTTTAGGCCGCGAGTATCTTACGGGTGCTGCTATGGGGCGGGAGAGAGACACTCCACAGCTTGTTGAGCTTGTCGCCCGATTTGTGCAAATTACGCTGTTGGAGGGAAAAAAGCCTAAGCTTTTCAAACATTTATGTATGAAGGCTGTGTGTGTGAGCGCGGCCGAGGCAGCAGCGGCAGAGGAGGAAGCGTCGATGTCGGTTTTGGAGCGGGTGTGTTACGGGTCTGTTGATTTATGGCGTTAGAAAGTAACGACACGGGTCGGTCGGTTTTTTTTTCGGCACAGAAGCAATTATTGACGCTGGAATTGATCGTCGTTCCTCTGTGCCCAAGGTCTGTGCTAAGCTTACGTGGCGCCCAACTCTGGCAAATTGGACATGTAAATGATTCAAACGACCAGCGGCAACGCCAATTGCTTTAATTTGAACATTTTTTAACTAATCCTGGTCCCCTCAAACTTAGCCCCGAACTCTTGTTTGTGTCGTACGATGAAAAAGAGTCAAGTTTGGTGAATGAGTTCGAGTAGCTCATAGTAGATCACACCCATCCGATTCCATCCGATGATTCTCCCGGATTTACCCAAGATCCTTTAAACTTAAGATTCTATAAATTAATCCACATTTCATCGTCAGTCATAATACGATGGAGAAATAACTTCCTTTTGTGCCTGGCGAGCATCTTTGTTCGATCTTCAGTTTCCATTTCCTTCAAACGTAAGGAGATGGCGTTTTGAGTCACATTCAACTGATGCGCAATTTGTTGCCGCATTTGTGCATCACCTTCGTAGAACTTTTTTGAAAGTTTTCAAGACTCGCCTTAAATATCCCCTTTTTAATACGCATTTTATGTTGAAGACCAAAACATATTTGGTTTTAAGTTGAAATCCTTTGCCAGATGCCGAAAAAAGTAACTTTGGTCAACAAAGCATTATGATGAGGGCTAAGTTGACAGCTAGAGCTCCATCAATCATCAAATATCTATTCAGATGAACGATTTGACCGCACAATTGTCATTCGGATCCAATTTGGCTGTTATATTGAATTAATGAAAGCTTATTTCAAAAGCCAAGACCGAGATGATAAAGATTACGTAGTTTATTCTTTGATTAGTATTGTTCCGAAATGTGGATTTATTTGTTGCTCTAATCGCTGCGACATACGCACTTCATTTTGCCTAATGTTTGAATTATCGCAGCCCCCCTTTTCGTGATTTTACGATTACGGTTGACGCACTTTTGTCGCTCGGTTCGAAACAATTAGAAAGGAAAACCTAATCGGCAGTTTACGATCTCGCGGCATAAATTATGTTCCGGCAATTGTCGACTTCGAGTTGTCCGCTGTAAATTTGGTTACGGAATGAGCTCTGCTAACAACTCTAATCTGGCGAGGGGACGAGGGTTGGGAAAGGAAATTGCGGGCAGATTGAAGGGTTGTAAACTTGCCCATTGCCAAACGGAACCTTGCCACCTTGACGCATGAAAATGCTTATTTTCGTATCAACCTCATGCATCAAAAGTTGGTTCATGCGTTTCATGAATCGACAAGCTCTTTACGTCCGTTCAATTGTTTCTCGTTTTTTCTAGCATCATCATAGCGCGTGGCCAGACGGTAGCGTGGCCCTAAACCCCGCACGGCCACAGGGAGTAGTAAACTATGGAACTAGCTAAAACTTAGGGTACTGTTTTTGTGTTTTGCATTTAAACCCACCGCCTCCGGTAAGCTGTCGGTTTTATGGCTGTGTATGGCGTTCGGTTGTGTAAACGCCAGGTCCGCTGTCGAACTCGCTAAAAAGAGCGAGAGTTTTCCGCTTGAATCCCTTTTTGGCAACTCTCGGGTGCGCTAATACGAAACTGTACATCATGAAATCAAAGAGCAACAGAGTTTCAATACACGCGGTGCTGTTGTTCGCACTCCTCTGAACGAACCGCGAAGGTGAAGGTGAAATCATTTCACCGTGAAAAGAGTGTAATTTTTTATGCATACACCTCGCACGCAAAGTGAGAAATAGTGTGTAAATGATAGCAAAGGCATTAAAAAAACCCACATTCATATTGGACATCGGAGAAACTCGTAAACCCTTGCGTCACGGCTGGAAAGAGGTTCGGAAACTAAGGAGCAAGATGTAAATATGAGTCACCCAAAATATCATCGCATTTTTTAGTACCCACAGCACACTCCACGGCCTTTCGAATAAAACATTTAAAGCGATAAAGCGACCACGACGATATGCACATTGAATATTTTATTATTTCTGTTTCATGCTGGTGGTTCACTATTATATAAAACATTTCATTTTTCTCGCCACACGCACGGTGGTGTAACAAGATGGCCCCTTTTTCCAACCGCTATGGAACGGGGTTTCGAGCAACAACTCCAACTGAATCTTGTCTTATCTGTCTCCTGGTCCCCGGTCCTCTTTGTACGGGCAAAGGTTTTGTTAATGGCGGCACTCGGCACCAAATACTCTGCTGCCCGCATTTTCACACTCGGAAAACGCCATGACGTACCAGGCGTCTCCATGGGTGCCGACGCCGACGATGGCGTGTCCTGGTCCCCGCTGCTACTGTGTGTGTATGCGCGTGTGTTGGCGCACACTTGCCTACGTACGGAAGCGGGCGGTCGATTTTTACCATGGACTTGGACAACAAAGTATTCGCTGAACGGTCGACCGCGGGTGTTGCGTGAGCAACAACTCGAGCTACAATCTCTCGGCAGCCCCCAGCAGGCAAACCGTCGACCATGGCCAGGGTAACACACACGGGGGAAGGGCACGCATCCAGTGCACAACCACCACGGTACCTACTACACACTACGCGAGACTGCTCAAGCCTTTGCGGTCGTGCAAAGCGCAAGGTTGTGCGCTCGTTTGGTCCAACTTATTCGCACACGCGCGCAGCGCAGTACAAGGTGCGATGTGGAGAGAGAGAGAGAGAGAGAGTGTGAGAGAAAAAAAATGGACACAGACAATGTATGAAAGTAATCGGGTCAATGATGAACCTCGCACTCTGTAAGTGGGTCATCAGCATCTCGCGAACGATCATCCTGACGTCTTTTAGGAAGCGTGGATCCCGTGATAAGCACCACCCGAGTGTCGAGCAGGATCCGTGTCAGGTGCTAACTGGATCGAGAATGATCCTCGTTTTTGACACGATCAACAAAGTCGCGTTTTTGATCGATCATGATCGCGCTTGATGATGTCACTCGTTGCCAATGGTTCGCCCCTCAGTCACTTTCGACCGAGAGAAAGCTGAGAAGAGGCCCTAAAGAAAGTGGCGAATGTGTTGGTGTGTGAATCGAACTGGATCTCCCGAGCTTCACTTTCGCTTTCAGTCGGTCAGCCCACGATGACGTGTCGATGAGGTTTAGGTAGTGCGCAGCGAATGAAACTCTCTACTCGCGGCCACCGGGCGACCATACATTATGCAGCGAACGACAGCGAGAGTGAATCTAACCAGGGAATGTGACAGCTGTGACAGATGAGCGTCGTGATGACAGGAGAGAAGGCGATCGGGCCGACAGTCCGAGTTGGAGGCACCCGTCGTGCGCGCGTCACACGGATGAATTCGAAGGTAAAAGTGTGTGCCCCACACTCGCCGGACCGCGAAGCCGGATGAATCCGATCCGTGGTCGTGGTGGTCGTGGTGGTGGTGGTTGGTTGATCTTGACGCCGTAACAATGGCAATGAGCCAGTTACGTTCGCAGCTGACGCCGCCAACAGCCGCGTCAGCCAGCCAACCCAGTGGCCATCAAAAATGGAAAGCTCTCACGGCACGAGCTTTTTGTTAGCGAGCGTAGGTTTTTGGAGCGAGATATTCATATTTTACTGCCGGTTGCGGGCTTTTGACAACGTTTTTCGGATAATGTGCGGTTTTGCATTTTCGTCATCCACCCTTTGATTCTGTCCTGTCCCTGTTGGTGTTGGTGTGTGAAGTGAAAACTCCGGTGGGTTCCGGGTCTTACACAACACACCCCCAAACGACCGCTAGCTGCTGGTGGTTTCTGTTTTAGTAATCGAACCTGTCGGGTGTTGGCCGAATATGTCGTCAATGATTATCACACTCCCGATGACGAGCTCTTTGCGAGCTTTGTATTCACTCGATGCTAAAATGTGAGATAATATTTCTCCTTGCCGAATGAGAATAAAATTTCGAACTCTTAACTGGCTTGTCCACACCTTTTGAGGTCACCGGTATCCCTCACTGAGGTTCAGTGCTGTCGGGTGATTTATGTGCTTAATTTCCTATTGTTCCATCGCTTGGTAGCGCTACTGCGGTTAGTCTACGAAAACACGTTCGCCAAGGATGTTGCGCAAACCCACAAATGCCAAGGTTGTTCCCAAACAAACGGTTCAATTTCATCGTCGGTACTAATAGTAGCGATTTGAAGTTGAACATTTTTGGGCCATTCCACAATACATTCTGCTATTCAACCTTCACAAATGGAACGTAAAGTTCTTTATCGATTGTAAAAATACGTAAAATAAAAAGTAAATAAAGCTTAAACTTAAACGCTTATGCTTAAACTTAAAATAAAGCTTATGCTTAAACTGAGCAAACATGCAAATAAAAGATGTAAAATAGAATGATAACCTCACCAAATAGAAAGTCGCTTTCTGTCACCATTTTCGAAATAATATTTCTTATGCAACACGATTCACCGGAATCAAATTATTCAATGTCCGATTCACCTAACAAGGAACATGATACCATTGAAGTTAGTAAATAAGCGATTACATGGACGTGAAAAAATAAGCATTACAATTTACCGCACGAAGCCGAATTGGCCAACCGTTGCGAGGAGCGTGATTCACATTAGCGTCATGATAATAGTAATCATCATCCGAACCATCGTTACGGCTGTTCGGCTCCTTATAGCCCCGTTGTGTGGCATGATGCGCGCTTTTAAGAGGCGCACACACGCGGCATTGACAGAAACGCGTCAAAATGAATTTTTCATCGTAATTTCCACTGCACCACTCTTCGTTACCCACGTTGCCGTTGTCTGCGCCGTTTATTCATTAGTGATGGGACAAAGGTCACACTTTTCAGTGGAGAAACATGAAAATAAAGGATACCCTCGACGAGGGCAGCGGTTAGGGTGTTGAAAGCCAGTAAATAAATTTTAGATGCTGTCAAACTGTGTCACAAAAGCCGAGTCGCACTTGCAACGTCGGTTTTCCCGATACGATTGTAAATTGAACAAATTTAGGTGTTATTTGTGCCACCACCACACACCGGTACCCAGTACCAAGCCATCATTCTTCGACCGTCATAATTGGTTCTCTTGCAGGCAAGGCTGCCCCGATGGCTCCGTTTCGTTCTCCCACGTCGTCCGTGGCTTCCGTGCCGCCGCTGCCGGCTCGAAAGGGGTTGCCATCGTCACCGGATTTGCATAACAAACGCCTCGTTCTCCGGGCCTGGTCGCCCTTAAATCGATGCTCTAATTGTGTGTGTGAGTGTGGGAGTGAGGATTTTTGACACTTTTACTTTGAAAGCTTTCGTGGCAAGCTGGTGAGTGGTGGTGGTGGATGGATGATAAGTCACGGTCACGAAGAGAAAATTAAATAAAACACGTCGTCGTGAGTGGCCGCCCCGCCGGAGGTAGTACGATCCCTTTTGAGAGTAGAGCAGCATAAAGCGACACCTTGATCCTTGATATCGATAGCGGTAGACTTTTTCTATTCCTTTTTTCGCTACTTTACTGATCCGCGTCCGGTAGGTCCTTCGAAAGTCATGATGAATGGGATTCGAGTATTACAAAACAGGCTTTTCACCTTGTATTACATGCTACTAAATGGCTGATTAGTATTTCGGAGAAGTTCAATCCGTGGGCCTACTATGTTCGAAGTCGGCACAGTCGGGCATTAAAGCCAACATTAGTGACGTTTCGATTAAGGTGAATATCACTCGAATAGGACTCTATTTTTGATCTGCCAAAAAGTTGTAGATCCTCTTGAGAAAGTCTTCTCACGGCTAAGGGGAGATTAAATTTTCAATCAAACTTGGTTTGTTGCATTTCAAGCCGACTTACATTATTTTATTTTAATGTAGGTCAAACCAACTCGTACAAGCTTTTCCAGCCCATGAAGGATTTCTTAAAGTTTTTTGTACTTTAAGTAGATCATCCGACCTGCCGCGATTAGTACATGTAATAAAAATATAGAAAAGATAAAAATATTTAAATGGAAAACTCGAAAAGGCTTGCGGGGTCCGTATGATGCTGCAGCCGGCACCCTAAAAGACCGGAAAGTACCTTCCTTTGTACCGGCAACGACGTTATCGTTTGCGCATACGTCATAAGAACCGCATCATCCACGCCGCAGCAGATAGTCTTGCGTCGTGTGTTGTTGTTCCGTCCCCATGAAGGTGATGCTGAGTGCGTGTCTCTGTGTTGGGTGCTTTGTTGCCGCTTACTGTGCAACCTCTCTGGCCCACTCCCTCTCACTATCACTCTCGTTCTCTCTCTTCTACCACTCAACGGTGGCCGGCGGCCATATTTCGACGGCGACAGAGCCCCGACGGCCACAACACAACAACACACCACTACCACACGATTTGACTGTGACCCACTGACACCGATTTTTAGCAGCCCCCAAAACCTACGCCAAGTAGCAGAGGCCACACCGAGAGAGAGAGAGAGGGAGAGAGAGGCGGGTGCAAGTGAACAAAGAGAACACGGTCCACCGACGGTGCACGCGGCCGGTGGAACCGATGGGAGAGTCCTCCGAAGGAAAGGGAAATGAAGCGCAGGATGCAGTTTCGTTCCGCCCGGTGTGTGTGTCCGTGTGGTGGGAAGTTGGGTAAATTAATAGCAAATTGTTGTTGATTGTGGCTGCCGTTGTGACGGGCAGGTTAACGGAGGCGAAGGTGTCCGAAGATCCGTGCGTGCGTGACGTTCCGCCTCGTCTAATGGGCTGCCTTCGAATGGGATAAATTTTGTTTGCTTGAACAACATTATAATAGAGTCATTGATAAAAGAGTAACGTGATGAAACATAACTTACTTGTCAACTCACGATGACTCGGTTCGAATCGTGAATATTGTGCAACCGACAGGCGGTGGCGGCGGCACTTCAAAACCCGGCATGATCGCAACTGAACACACAATACTTACCATTCTTCGGGGCAGAGTATGTAGCTGGGCGCAATTCACAGCGCATGGCGTAAATAAGTGTTGCAGTTTGCTGCAGTACCGAACCTACCAATCAAACGGTGGCCTAGAAAAGTATCGTTTAAAAACCTATTGATAAGACCAGAACCCTAACAGACCCTGAAAAAGGCCATTAGTAATTACTATAACCACCACAAAGTACTACTTTGGTTGAGGGCCAACAATCCGTTGCAGAAAAAAAACAATTAACCGAAGAACCAAAGTGTTTAGTCTCGGGCTTTATTAACCGACCTAGTATTGGCTAGTGACTTTGGCCCATTTCAAGCACCGAGTGATGCAATTTGGTTCGCCAACTGGGCAACTTTTCAGTTTCGATCCTTTCCGGTCCGAGCCGTCCTAACTCTCTACTCCCCGCTCTACCACCACCACCAAGGCCGTCATGTGCCGACGGTGGCAGGAAGTACCATCGAAAAGCCGCAACCCATTCGGGAGGTGGTGCCCCTGGAGAAGAGAGTTTGGGCACCGGGGCCCGCCCCACCGGCGTTATTTTGATTTTTGCGGTTTTTGCCGTGTGTGTGTTCGAATGTGGTTCCCCTCCATTATTACTGGCGTATGACGTAAACTGAACCCCACCCGATCGACCGACTCTCTCGGCTCATGCCTCGAGACACGATTCGTCAGCGCCGCCCGTGTAATGGATGCTCGGAATTCGCATCTGAACTTGACCCACTTCCGAACGCAAGCCGCCGCCGCCGCCGCCAGTCATCAGCAGAGTAGAGAGGGTGTAATCGGATAGCAACAACAACCAACTCCAGCAGAAAACCCGTCCAAAACGAGTTTTGGTGAGGAGGAAAATAAATGGAGATTGCTTCGTGTTGTTAATCCTTGCTTTATAGTTGGGCTTTCGTGTTCATTGTTTGTGGTTATGTCAAGTCGCTTGAGTAAAACTGCTCGACTTTTTTCGTGCAGCTTCTTCTGGCACCTGAAGATACCCCACATCGGTTGTGGACATTGAAAGTAATTTTATATTCACGAATTTCACCATTATGAGCAACCATCCGTCAGCACCTTGCCGCGTCACCACAGCGCGAACGCCTTCCGGCCTCTTCCGTATAATAGCTATTGGCGAACGGCTTTATGCTCTCAGTAATGGGTGCCGTGGTGATTCGGGCGGAAGGTTTAATGTTTGTTTTGCAAGCATGCGGCATGAAAATAAGTGTTCCCAACGTGTGCGATTCATCGAAATTGATCGATTAATTTTGTTGCGTGTGTTGTGTGTCGGGCTTAGTGGGGTTAGCACATGAAGTGGCAAAAAGGGTATGATTTGTAACATAAACGGGGTTTCCATTCCTCAGAACCACGGTGATCCATTCCGGCGATTGTTGGAATAAAGTATAATTAAATTTGAGTCATCGAATATTTGAAGGTCTAATCCCAAAACTGAAGCCTCCCATTTTTTGGAGGTATCATTGTGTAATTCTCACTTTTTAAAACAGGGTTGCAAAGGGGATCAGTGTGATCAAACCACGTAATACGGAACAGAGAGAAGTCAGCATATTTTACAAGACAATTATCTTTTCTCAGCTGAGCTTTTGGCAATAATTCGGACTAAATTCACTAAAAGAGGGGCAAGGGCCTTAGTACGTCTATTGTGCCATTTATTGCCAAGTTTGCCAGTTTGCAGATCCTGCCCGATTGGGTCGCTTGCGTAATGTATCATCGCGAACACACTGAGTCGTAATTGGCTATCGTCTATCAATCTTCAACCCCCCATTGTCGGACGGTCCACAGCAATAAACCTTCGGACTTTCAGCTTGCTGTTGGCAGGAACGGTTTTTCCACTCTACTGTCCGCGGAGCAAAAAAGGAAGTCACCACGGACTCTCGATGTTGGGCCGCCCAGAGTGGGCTTCCGTGATGACTCACGCAGGCCGGAGGCAAGGTTATGCGCGAAACTTCTCACCGCAGCATCGTCGATCGTTGTCGCGTCGCACTAAACATTGTCGCGTTTCCATGTTTGGACAATTTTGGGGTGGCCTTCCTCGAAACGCCGAAGGGAAGGGTAGGGTCGCGCTCTGAAGCCACCACCAATCAGAGTCAGGTCCGATCCATTGTGTAGTTGGAGGTTCCTGCGAGTGCGAATGATTTATGCGCGCCGTACTGAAACAATCGCAGTTTTATGATGGCGCACGAGAATAAATGCGTACATTACGGGGGTCCGCGTCCCCCCTTTTTGCACCCTCTACTGCCCAATCACCACCCTGATATTAGATTCACACAAAGAGAGCATACAAAAAAAAGCAGCTTAATGCTTGCCCAAGCGTGTGCTGATCGTGAGATCGCCGCTTAAACGACGAGCGTCGATCGGCGCGCGCGCTCCAACTTTATGAGTATGATTCATTTACAGAAGTAATGCACCGCTTTAGGTTGGCACACGGGTTGGAATGATGTAACGTGTTTACATCACAATGGAATGACGCTGTCAAGCGGCGGGTCGGGTGTGCCGTCCAGTGCCGGATTGTGGCAGGTGTTTGAGGCAACCTTTTTTAGTAGCCGAACGCTCGGAGGATGCATCTGCGGAGCTGCCGAGCTGATAACTTATTCTTAACCCTCGAACCGCCAGCCTGCTCTTGCCGAACGGACAGTTGCCTTCAGTTGGTTTATTATCAAAAACACCTACCGCGCCACTCCATATCTTCGTGGCCCCCTCGAGGCGCAGGAACTACGCACACAACCTCGTGCGCACCGTGGTTCTGTGTAGAGACATCCCCACAGCCATAAACACGCTGCTGATAACAACGCGGTGTACCCAGGGGTGTGTAATAAATAAATCGAATACGGTCCGCGAGCTCAGTTGCCGGCTGACTAGCTGGTGGGTGGATCTGTCTGTCAGTTCCCGTGTCCAGCGTGTCCGTAGCGCACCGAGTTTGCCGATTCCGGTTCAAGTGGCCCGATTTTGGTTCCGGTTCGAGTGGCCCGACAACCAAGAGTGATGGCCCGTCCGCTCTACAGCAGTGCAGGTGTGGTGACCACGGTTCCACTAAGCCATCGGTTAGTAGATTTTGTTGTGCGCCGAAAACCGAGCCAAAGACTTTGACGAGTGAGAAGTTCATCATTTATTCCACCATTTTGGGGCGAGGGTTTTGTTTGCAAAGTTGTTGCGTGTGGCCAAAACACTTGCCAAACACTTGTTTGGCGGAACACAAATCCAAAGCTCCAAAAAGAAGCCTACAAGAAGCGCCAGGCCTCGGGAGGTTAGCGCGACAGGTGTTCCGATCGACGTGATACGCGCCGTCTCCCACCTGAAGACCCGATAAAACACCGCGCGCCGATGATGACGTGAATGTAGAAGTGGGAACTGAGCCCTCCGGGAGGCGATAAAATGAGGCAGCAGAATGTTGCGTTTCTTCCTACGTTAACATCCTCCTCCGGGGCCATCAGCGCGTCATATATAGTGCGTTGATTGCGGAAGGCGAAAAAAAAGTGGGAAAATAGCATTGTTGCGGTTTGACAATTCGCCTAACGTCGCTCGAAGCGAAAGTCGCTAGCAGCAGCAGCAGCAGCACAGGCGTGTCGTGTGGTCATACAATCTCTTGGATTGACCGCGCGCGCGGGTGGCCGTTTGGAGGATTTGGTCGCGCTGATAACAGCTGATTGCACAAGCGCGCGATTAGCGCGCGAGATACGCGCGACTCTCCTCCGCGTGAAGAGCTCTCCGTGTGGCGGTTAGCTGCCGCTGCCGAGAGCCGCGTGCAGCGAGAGTTTTGAAAATTAGTTGCGTATTTGTTGTGATGCGTTGTGGGCAGTGAGACTAATTCCTTCTTTTCTTCTTTCCCGTTCCAGGCTTGGCCCATGTGAACTACCACTGCCGGACCAGTGGCTTGTCCATACTCAACTGTCGCAGTCAGCGCAACCGTCGCAAGCATCGTTCTTTTCCGCGCAAACCGGTGGCCAAAGTTTGGGCAGCGCGCTCGGTGGCGGTTTGTCAGCAGCAGCAGCAGCCCAACATTCCTCTAGCGGCGGCCTCCAGCAGCAGCAGCAGCAGCAGCAGCAACAACAGTCATCGGTGCAGTTGCCAAACCAAATCCACACACCGTCACCGACCGGAACGGCAGCGTCCGCCGCCACGACATCTGGGTCTGCTCCGCCACAGCTGCTGCAGAGTCAGTCAAAAATAATGAATGTCGTCGTACCATCCGTGGCCTGTCCGCCTAACGCATCGAAAAAGATTCGCCGAAAGCCAGACACCAAGGTAGCTAGCGAGTCCTGCCTCGGCGTGTCCTGCCGCTCCTCCTCGAAGATTGCTTTTCTAATCGTTCGTTTCACTTTTAGCCACAGTCGCAGATCAACAAGTGCAACAACGAGAAGCGTCGCCGAGAGTTGGAAAATGAGTACATCGAGCAGCTCGGCGAGTTCCTGCAGATCAAGCGGGATATGACCACCTGCAAACCAGACAAAGCGGCGATACTAAGTGAAGTAGTACGGACGGTAAGTTCGCTCGGAAGGATCTGCGTGCAAAACAACGCCGTTAAAGAGGGGGCTGCTGCAATTACAAGGCATCAACAACAGCACGCCGCCGTTGATGATAACCTGCGGTGCCTGAGCGGCGTCTATTTTTAGTTTCAACGAAGAGGGGACAGCATGCTCTGCTACCCAACAGCGCAAACCTTTGGCACCTGTCGAGATCCGGCCCCATCCGGCCCCTCCTTGGGGTTCAAATGCCTAGCCCGATGCCCGATGAAACCGATCGTCCCTCGTGCGGCAGGCAGATTGTTCATTATCGCGCGTCGCGTATCGCTCTCTCTCTGCGGCTCCACGGTCCGTGCGGTTATTTACGTTGCCTAATCACCAATCACGGGAGAGTCACAGTCTCAAGCCATTTTTCGGGAGGAAGAAATACGCATCCGCTTCAACGGTGCGGCACGGTGCGGCGGTGCGATAGTGGTCGGCCGGCACACTGATAAAGTAAACAAATGGCGAATTAAAGGCACAACGCCGCCGCCGCCGCCGCACACAATCGAAGAGAATTCCGTTCAGCGAACGAACGGCTCACGTTGCATTCTCGAATACAATGTTGTCGATTTGATGACAATTCACGATCGCACAAGATCGAACGCGACCCTGAGTAAAGCACTGTTAGAATAGTGGTGGAAATACGGCACAACGTCGACGATCAAACCAATCTGATTTGAATCAGGAGCCGGAACCGAGTAACGTGTAGAACGTCGCTGCGCACAGACGGAGCTGCGTCTTTGAGCGGCCCCGGAATGGTGGTGATTATTTTTAGCGTAGGCCTCATCCTCCTCCGTCGGGTGCGCTCGAAAGAGGATCGAAAATCGGCCTTTGCCGTTTTGCATCGCGGACGTCGCATTGATCTGGTTTATATTTGTTTGTGGCGACCGCCCGCGGCGCTGTGGCGGCGCTACTTATTGTCTCGTACAGGAAACAATGCTGCTGACGATGATGATGATGATGAACCACTTAAGAAGGTGGAATGGCTACTTGCAGGTGCAGGTGGCCTCGTTGCCCGTGGGGCGATGAGTCAGTTTTCAATTCTGGTGCAACCGCCGCAACTCCGGTGTATCGTTCGGTTCGGCGCTCATTACAGGTCGATTAATCCGATGTTTATTTTCTTATCGTCCCCCCCAGTTTCGTCATATGCTCGAGCAAGGTAACCCGAATCTCACTGGTTCGCGGTGCTCCAAGTGCTCGCCGGATTGTTCCGCTTCCTGCAAACTGCACCCGGTGCAACAGGGAGAGGTATCGTCCACTGAACCCCCACTACCAGAGCCGTCGGTGAACGGCCACTCGCCGGAAAAGTCGGCCTACTTCGAGGCAGTGCAGCACTACATCTCGAACGTCGGCTGGGCCCTGCTCGAGATCAACTCGGAGGGTGTGATCGAATGTGCCACGGAGAACGTCCGCGACGTACTGCACTACTCGCGCACGGAGCTCCACGGACAGTCTATCTATTCGTACCTGCATACTGGTGATCATTCAAAGCTGAGTCCTATTTTAAATAAGAATTCGTTTGAGCTAAACTGGGATCAAAATGAGGTAAGTGCCCATTCCTGTTGTTTCCTGTCGTGTTCATGCGTTGATTCATTTTTGTGGCCATTCCAGATGTTCTATCAGACGCCAAAGCGTACCATTCGGACAAAGATTCGTTGGCTATTGAGGGCGCCGGAAGGGGCGAACGAAACGATCGAGCAAAAGCAGCAGCGGCTGGAGAAGTACAAGGACCTGCTGATCATCTCGGCACCGGTGAAGGATGATACGGAGGAATCCTCCTCGGTGCTCTGTCTAATTACGCTACCCGAGGACGATCAGGCCACCATCGAAACGACCACCACCATGCCGCAAACGCTGGGCGAGCAG
The DNA here is from genome assembly GCF_943734635.1 of Anopheles cruzii. NCBI lineage: Eukaryota > Metazoa > Arthropoda > Insecta > Diptera > Culicidae > Anopheles > Anopheles cruzii. Next base: position 60,455,454 of record NC_069145.1, read on the forward strand.
CTCACACTCAAGCTGGACACCAGCGGTAACATTATCAGTACGTGTCGCGGCGCCCTTTGTGGCCACACGGGCTTGTGGGCTTCACGGTCTCTTCTGCTCTGCTTTCGTTGTAGAATATGACGCAACGACGCTAAGGAAACAGTTTGCAGGAAATCTAACCAAAGATACTATACGGTCAATCTACGATATCTGCCACTATCAGGACCGTCCGCGGTTGAGCGAACACCTCGGCAGCGTCCGCACGGCCAACGGGACATCGCTGGAGCTGACGTACCGTATGCGGCTCGGCGGCCCGGACGTGTACGTGCACGTGCGGGAACAGTCCAGGCTGTTCTGCTGCCCGAAAGCGAACGAGTCCGACTTCATTATGGCCATCTGTACCGTGCTGACCGAGAGTGAGGTTGCCATACTGTCGGAAGGTGGTGGCAGTGCTTCCGGCACGACGACGATGCTGACGATGGGTGCGACCGGCCCCGGCCCCGGTAGCAGCCTGGGCCCCGTGCTGGGCCCGGGTAACGGCGCCAACAGCAATCCTACCTCTTCGTCCTCGTCCCTGGGCCTGCTAATGCCCAGCACGAGCAGCTCCGGGACGGGCGGGACAGGAGGGGGTCTAAACGGTGGCAACGATGTTGTCGCGCGCCATCTATCGCAAATTTCGCAAGGAGTCAGTACCATGGGAGGGCCACTCATGTCGAGTGTGCTGAACGGTGGCAGTGGCGGTGGCGGTGGCGGCAGTGGTGTCCTTGGCAATGCTTCCGGCGGCATGATGGGAAGCGGAGCAGGAAGTGGAATGGCGGCCGGCAACATTGGTCACGGAATGGGCGGCGGCGGCGGCTCCGGCGGGACGACGGATCTGGGATCGGTTGGCGGGGGACCGGTTGGAAGCGTTGGGCTCGGCTCGACGATGGGTTCGATCGTGTCGCCTCGCAGCAACCCAAACACCACGACGTCCTCGTCCCTGCTCTGCCCGCAGTCGTCCGACAGTAGCAACTTTTTCAACACAGACTTTGAGCTCGAGTTTCCACATTCCACGTTCGATATGGAGGCGGTCGGGGTCGGGTGGGACTCGCGGCCCGATTCGCGCACGAGCGTAACCCCCGTCAGCACGCCCCGGCCACCGTCCGTCAGTGCGTACAGCCCGGCGGCCGCTCCGATGTGCGCTTCGCCGATGACGCCATACTATTCCGGCAACACGATGGGCGGCATGCCTTCGCCGTCCAGTAACATGGGCTCGAACGGCGGGGGGGCACCCGGGGCCGGGCTCGTCAGCCTGACGCTCAACAACAATAACAACAACACAAACAACAACAACACTGGCACACCGTTCGGTGGGAACGCGTTCCAGTTTCCCTTCGAAGACACCAAGGACAAGCTGCAGGATCTACAGCAGCAACAGCAACAGCAGCAACACCATCAGCAGCAGCAGCATATGTCGCCCATGCAACACCAGTCTGCGATGCAAACGCAACAGCAGCAACAGCAAATGGTCCAGCGACAGCAACACCAGCAGCAGCAGCAGCAGCATCAACAGCATCATCAGCAGCAACACCAACAGCAACACCTGCAACAGCAGCAACCTCAGCCACCGTCATCGAATACGCACGATTCCGAGCGATTACGGAACCTGCTTACAACCAAGCGACCTCACTCAAATGCCTCGTCCTCGTCCGGCCTGGATCTGGATCATGATCATCGGAATCCTAACCGAATTCTAAAGGTAAGACAACCCCGTTCGGCCCATTAGTGGCGTAGCGGCCTTCATAATCTGCAAGCGCGATTTGTAAACTATTCCTAAGCGCGGTGTTGGGTTGCACGATTTTTCTAACTCTCTCCAGTATCGTGTAGTGAGCAAATAACACTATCATTAACATTGACAACCTCGGCGTTCTTCAACCGCACTTGCTTTCCACATTCTGCGTTCCTTGATTTGCACGTTTTTTTGGCGATAATTGCATAGTGTAGTGCACGCATTCAGTAGTTTATAGAGTAGTGGGCTTGCGTGGTCAACCCGTACCACTCACCGATGCTCTCGGACGCAAAGCGGACACGACTTCTCACTCTATGGTATCTCATCGTGTTATCGCAGTTCTTCGCAGTTCTTTCGCCATTATCATTAGCAGCAATAGGCTAGGCATTTTCTAACCTAGGCTCAAGCGTCAGTCAGTTTGTATATTTGCTTTCGATAACAACAAACTGTCCAACTTCTGATACGGATCCGCACACCAAACGCACGGCTGATAGCTGTAGTTGATAAATAGTTTTGCTCTCCTTGATCTTCTTCAAGTTTCCCTTCCTTTCACCACACTTCTGATTCGCTTTCTCGATTCTCTCGACTTCTTTTAAATTGCCCTTTTTTATCGCTTCATTTTGCATGCAGTTACATCACTTGCTGTTTCTAATTACCAGAACGAACACCACGTGTTCCGTAAAGCTTTCTTTGAGTTCGATAGATTTTCTCTTGTGTTTGGCTGGGGAAAGTTGTTTGCCATACTTTCAGTCACTTTCGAAACCCATCAACACTCAACCCGTTCGAAACATTCGTGTCCTAGTTCCGTGTCTTTCTCTCTCTCTCTCTCTCTCTCCGGTTCTCTAAATATCTATTCTTCCCTTTTCTCTCTATCTCTCTCTCTTTTTCTCTCTCTTTGTCCACTTTGTTTGGTTTCATTTCGTAGGGCTTGCTAAATTCCGAAGAAGAGAAGGATAATAATGGCAATAAATTAAGTACCACATCTCTTTCACAACGTATACCTCAGTCAGTTAGAGCCCCAACGCAGGGTAACGGTAACGGTGGTAGTAGTGGTGGTGCCGGTGGCGGGTTAGGGAGTGCTACGGCCCGCCCTGGAAATGAAAGTACTAAGTCCAGTAGCAATAACATGCTGTTACAGGTACGATTTTGCATATCTTTCCTTATCTATCTGCCTGTTTTTCTATCATTTTTTGTCATGCTGTCGTGCCTGTTACGTTTCACTTTACACTTATTCCGCGCCACTGTTTCAACCTTGGTTTGGATTCTTACACACTGTTGTTGTTTTGTTTGTTCTCCACCAACCCACCACCACCATCATCGTGTATGATGAGCACATTTACCGGTTTTCCGGCCAACGTCCGGTCCCCTTTCTGGCTCTGGATCACTTGCACACTAATAAACCACTAACAACAAGGAGACGACCTCTGTCGGTTCGGTGTTTTGGTTCTTCCTTCTTTTAACACCGACCACCTAGTGTTAAGCTTTCGTTTCCGATTTCGTTTCATTGTGACAAATGCGTATTGTTTGCTCGCCCCCCGAAACGGTGGTGTCCCTTTTAACCCACTCGCCCGCCACTGCCCTAACACACACACACACACCGGATGATCCGAGCGCGGTGCCGGGGTGCCGGGGTCCTCACACCCTACACGATACTCATATGTTGAAACCCTTCTTCACCCTCAACCATCACCATTCCAGCTGCTCAACGATAAGAGTGACGATGACGATAGCGACACCCGCAACCGGCAAGGTCCGAGCGAACTGCTTAAGCAACTGCAGAAGGTGAAAGTAAGTGTTGGCAAAGGCAAATCTCTCTATCTCTCAACGGTGTTGTTCGGTTTGAGGCCAGTTTGGAGTTCGATCGAATGTAAAGCTTTAGTTTACTATATCCGCATCGGAAGGAAGGAATGTGTGAACTGCGGCGGAGACGTGCCACCCCTTTTTTGGACTATCCTTGCTCAGTGGCGTCTAACTAAACGACTGACGACCAACTGCGCTGCTTCTCTACGTGCGAGTGCGTTTACTTGTGGAATTGAATTTGTTGAGCTTGAAATCGAAGACAATCAGATGACTCACCAACCGGCGCTTAGAAGAGCGGATATCTTAATGTTGTCCCCCTATCTTTTCCGCCCGCAGGACGAACCGAAGGAGCACAATCCACCGCCGCTCAACAACGAGGAGCTCATCCAGATGCTGCGGGTACAGAGCAACGATCGCAAGCGCCCGTCGACCGAGCCGGAGGAGGGTTCCGCCGTCAAGCGGTCCGATAATCGGCCGTCGAAGCTGCGCGAGAAGAACAAAATGCTGGCGTCGCTGCTGGCCAACCCGGCCAAGGCACCGATGCCGATGCAGACGGCCATGCCATTCAATCGCATCATCCCGGACATCCCGAGCTCGGGGTTGGCCCGCCAGCTGGCGAACGTGTCGAGCTCGACCGCACCGAACCAAACACTCAACAACAACAACCTGACGACGAGCAACAATAATCTTAAACAAGTACAACTGAACCAAATGCGCCTGCAGCAGCACCAGCAGCAGATGCGCAAAGCGGCCATGCCTTCTCAATCGCAACAGCAGCCTCCAACGTCCTCCGATATCTACCTCAATCATCATCAGCAGCAGCAGCAGCAACAGCAACACCACCACCACCCTCAGCAGCACCATCAGCAGCATCCGCACCACCCGCAGCTGCCGCACCATGGTCAGCAGCAGCACCACCAACAGCAACACCACCCGCAGCAGCAGCAGCAGCAGGCTTCCTTGATGCAGCAGCAAATGTTGGCCGCGCAGCGGCAGCAGCAAAACTTTTCGCCCGCGATACAGGACTCTGGCGTCGGTTCGGCCGGGAGTGGTTCGTACGCTGCCTCGACACCCGCTACCTCTACGCAGCTCGCCTCCGAGTGGGACCCGGAGCTGAACGAAATACTTAATCACGTGATCGAGATTGCGCCGGAAGGAGACTTTCCCGAGAGTGAACTCAACAGTATCTTAGGTGCGTGTTGCTGTTGAGTGGTTCCTCCTCCGGAGGGAGATCCCGGGTCGGTTCAATAATGAGTTTCTTTTCCCCTCTCTGCCCAAATTGCAGGCTTAAGTCCTATCGAATCGTCCACTTCGTCCGTGGTGCCGTCACAGTCCAGTCAGGCCGACCCGATTCACGAAAAGCTGGCCATCAACGCGATCCAGAAGGTGCTGATGCAGTACGAAACCTCACCATTGCAGCAACCGCCACAGTTTAGCGGCAGTCCGCCGGCATATCCGATGCATGCGATGGGCGCCGGCAGCGGGGGAACCAGTGGGCCGGGTAATTCCGGCAGCGCTGGAGCGGGCCCCGGTGGCACGCCGAATGTGGGCGGCAACGGATCGACGACCGGTAGTTCCGGTGGCACCATGCAGCAGCAGCAGTCCCAGGCGGGTCCGAACCAAAACTTTACCCCTCCACCGGTGTACACGCAACGGATGCGGATACCGCCCGGTGCGCAGGGAGGCGGGCAGCTCGGGGCCGGTAACCCGGGCGTTACCCAGACCATGCTGGCCATGCAGAAGCTGCACCAAAACCGGGATCGGATACTGCAGGAACAGCAGCGGGCACGGTTGCTGCAGCAGCAGCAGAAGCAACAGATGGTGGTGCCCTCGAATCCGACGGCGAACTCGGACCTTGGCCGTAAGTTTCTTGAGCGTGTGACAGACAGGTCGCCTCATTGATGATGGTCGGGGTCGTTTTTGCTTGCAGCACCAAACGTGGCGTTAACGAGGGCAAACAGTGTGCCGGATTCACAGCTTAGTCCTGGATTCTCGCCCGGTCTGATGCAGCAACAGCTGAGCCCAAGCCAGCGGACACAGCTCAGCCCGCAGCAGACAGGTAGGCAACGGCCGTCCCCAACAGAGCGTGTAACGGACTTAACATTCCCGCTAATCCACAGGATTCCAGGGCAATCCCTTCAACAACAACCCCGGCCATCGGTTGTCGCCTCAGCTGCAGCAAATGGTGTCCGGGTTTGGGAACGCCGGTGGATCCGTTAACCAGCAGCTCTCCCCACGGCAACCACCGTTCGGTGGCGGCGGGCCCGGTGGTGGAACCAGTGGCGGACAAACAATCAACCCACCCAACGTGGTCGTTCCCGGCCAGTCAGCGCAGCAACAGCAGCAGCAACAGCAGCAGTTGCAACAGTGGCAACAGAGCGCCAACGCCAGACTGTCCATTCAGCAGCAAAACCCGATGCTCAATGCGCAGCTTTCGGTATGTCGTGTGCCGGAGGGTCATCCGGAGAATCCGTTGGGCCGTCACTAAGCTCTCTTGTTCTTTGCAGTCCGTGGGTGGATTCAATCCGACGCCAAATCGACAGTTTGTGGGCCCCGGGCAGCGGCAACAGCGGAACACGCTCAACAGCCCCGGTACGCCCCGGCAACCGAACACCTTCGGTGGAACGATGGTCGACGGTGGCGGTTTCCCGGGGCCACCCAGCCCGTCGCCGGTCGGTGTGTCGGCGCCTAACTTTGCCAACAGCGTGTTTGCCAACCAGCAGCAGCAGCAGATGAGGCTCCAGCGGCAGGGCCAGGGCGTAGCAGGGCCACCGCAATCCACCCAGCACTTGCCAGGTAAGCATCCAGGAACGGTGTCCCCGCGTTACACGCACCCCCCCGACACACATAGAACATAGAACGGTCACAGAACGGTCGTGCGGCCATCGGATTGCAGTAGTGGGCAAAATCTAAACTGATCGGGGTCCTAAGCGAGAGTGAATCCGGGGGATCAGGGATCGTTCGTTCGTCCGTCCGTCGATTGGGGCTTTTTTTTGGGAATGGGAGCTCGCGAGAGAAGAATGGTACACACCACGTTAAAGGATAGCTGTTTTCGCAGGATCGCCCCGTTCCGCGTACGGTGGACATGGGCCCGGTGGTCCGGATCCCACCAGTTACGGTATGATGTTCGGCAATGCAGCCGCAATGCAGCAGCACACGGCGACCTCGCCAGGCGATTTCTACAATCGCGGTCAAACTGGTAAGAGACGCAACAACCCCCTCTTGTGACCCTGCGCCCCCCTATGTCCCTGTCCTATGTCCCACCTCAGTCCTCGCTGGAGCGCCTCAGCCACACACGCACAAACACACGCATGCTCATTCGTTTGATTGACATTAGGCAGGATCAAAGAAACCGTTCTGTGGTTAGACATTTCTCAACGCGTTGCTATTGGTTACTAAATTTAAACCTGGCTCTCAACGTGCGTGTGTCTCTGGGTGTGTGCGATGTTGTGTTTAGATGTGTTAACGCCATCTTCATCATACATATATGGTGTCACCCCCTCACTTCATGTGCTTCCATCTGCCACCCCACCACACCCACCTGCTCCCTCTCACCACCCACCCACCACCTGTCTCATACTTGTTGTGTGTCGTGTGTTCTCTTTGTTGCTCGTCTCACTACTCATCCGCCATCCGTTGTCCGTCACTCACTCTCACTATTTCGTGTGCACCACACACACACACTGTGTCTGTGTCTGTTCGGGGAACAGGCGGGGTCTGTGTACATTTGCCTCTCATCATCATGGGTTGCTTTTTTCCTCGAGTTAACGCATCGCGCGCGCTGGACGCGCTCCTCCAAGCCAAGGTTGCTGTGGTTTGCTGCGAAGTGCAACTGTCAACTCTTTGGGGTTCCTTCACCGACCGCGCCGCGTATCCTGTACTGTGTATCTAATCGCTCATCCTTCGTCGTTCTCTTCTGTCTCCTCTTCCGTAGTATGTGTTTTTCCTTGTTCACTAAAACCATGCGTCTTTAACATTGTGTTTCTCTCAACGGTGTTACTAACCTCTAGTGAATAATGTTTGGGAATTTGTTCGATTATATTGTTCTATGTTGGCACCGAACCATTGGGTAAAAATAGGTAAAGCCCGTCCCACTTAGAATCGAGAAATGTTGTATGTCTTCTAGCAGCGCCTATGCTGATCGGATTTCAAATGTTTGACAGTTACGTCTTCAGTAAACATTCATCTTGGTACGCGGAGTTTAGAGAAAGTTATGCTCAATGGAACTCGAAAGAAGAAACATAATTCTGCACGTCGAGAAGCCCACGTGGTCTGCTTTAAAAATCGCAAGAACACTCAAATTCGCAAAATCAACTGTATATGCTGTGCTTTAACGTTTCCGGCCACCCCATACCGTAGACCGAAAGATTCAGAGTAGACGTCGTAGTGGACCACTACCGGCAGCTGACCACCGGCAGCTGAACCGACCACCGACATACCACCGGCAGCTGAACTGGAAGGTTTTGAGATCAATTAAGGCAAATCCTGGACTTTCGGTTCGGGATATTGCAAAAAAAATAACGTGCCAGCAGAAGTACTGTCCAGAGGATCCTTGCATATAAGCATACAAACAGCAACACCTAGTGGCTTAAAATATGCGCTAGGAAGTTGTACGAGAAGGTTCTGACGAGGTACAAAGGATGCTTGTTTATGGACGACGAAACATATGTGAAAATTGATGTTGGACAGCTTCCTGGACCAAAATTTAATCTCGCTACGGCACGGGGAGACATCCCCTCCAAGTTCAAATTTGTATTCGGCAATAAATTTGCACGGAAGCTATTGATCTCGCAAGAGAATGATGGCGCGCAAGAAAGTTCGCGATTACATCCGATGACAGACAGAATGAACTTCTGAAATTCTTCTCTCAAAGTACAATAAAATATCTTCATTTTGACACCTTGACATGTTTCCCAAGTCAAACCAACCTCCAGATAGAGCTAATTCAATTTTTCCTGATTCTTTGTGGGCCAGGCTTTACGAAACATGTTTGTATCGAGTGGTCAACAATTATTTTATTTGTATCAGACCAAGTTGAAGTCAGCGTTTCAGATTTCCCTCTCATGATGTTATCATTATTATTTCATACAAAAGAACGGACAAAGAGGGCCGCAAGAACCGACGAATCGGAAGATGCAAATTAATGTTGTCAGATGTTCATCATTTCGTGTTCGGTCCTAAGCTCGAACGTGGCTCGTAAGGTGCGGCGAAGCTGTAAATAGCAAATGTTTGTAAAAAGTCCATCCTGTGTTATCATAACCACCGCTACCACTACCACCACAACCACCACCACCACCACCACCTCGTGTATCGTGTACCCTCTTCGACTGCGTGTAAATACCACCCAGGGCCACCGATAGGTGTAAGGTCATTTTCTCTATTGTGCCTCTGTGCCTTGTGGGCTTTCTATCTGGCCCACCGTTATTTATGTGTTGTTTGTGTAAATGTTCAAATGCCACCACAAATGGCTCGCTCCACGCGTTAATGGAGGGTTAGAGGAGTCATAGGTGCTCCCGATCCCACCATCGTACCACACACAACCCAGACACACACAACACACCGTCGCTCAACAACCACAAAATGTGGGTTTTTCATTCGCAGGTCTCAACGGCGGGGGTATGATCGGTGGTGGAAGTGGGTTTGGTGGTGGCGCAGGACTAAGCAATGGTGGTGCTGCGGGCCCCGGCCTTCCCAATGGCGGTGCCCAACACCAGCAGCATCAGCATCACCAGCATCAACAACATCAGCATCAGCAGCATAGCCTCAACCAATCGGAACTCATACGGCAAGAGCTGCGGGCCGTCGTTAGTGGCCGTGTGCAGCGCCCGCCACCACCGCACAGCAGCAGTCCACTGCGCCTATCGCCCCTCGGTGTTGCACTGTCAGCCGCGTCCTCCTGCGGTGGTGACACCAGCACCGTGGGCAGCACCAACGGTGGTGGCCACTCGGCGCTCCACACTTCGACGAGCATGTTGAACGGCGGTGGTGGTGGGGTGGTCAGTAGTGGTGGCGGCTTGGTCACTAGCAGCAGTCTGATGGGCACCGGTGCTACTGCCGGTAACGGCCCCATGGGTCCCTCGGTCGGTGGTGGGCGATCGACGTCCGACGGTGTTGGTGGTAGCACTGATCTCGATCCATCGATGCTGTTCGGTTACCACTACACGCCCAAAGGTTAGTGTCCCACACACTCTGAATGTGGGCCCTCGGGGGGGATGAGAAACAAACGTCGATCTGGTGGGCTTTGTCTAAGGGGCCCAAGAACCCAATTCCCACTGTCTCTTCAAACCATCTTCTCAATCACCATGTATCCTGTCGCAGCAATGATGCTGGTTGTGTCCTCCGTTCTAAAGTGATTGTGTATTTTCTTTCACGGCGCTTTTCGCTTCACCCCCTCCTCGCTCTGGTGTCGATCCGCCCTCGATTTGGCCTCGATTTACCGACCTCCAAAACAAAACACAGACGTTTTATTGGCAGCGATTGGCACTATCGAGGAAGACGAACCGACGGCGAACCGAAAGCCGATGACGGCGGATGACAAAAGTGCCGATCCTTGCCCGGCCCCGGTAGTGGTAAGCCCGTGCCTAGCTCCCCGCAAATAAGCCAGCAGCGCACAGACACGCACACAGTGCCCGTAGCAGCTAGTTCACGAAAGTTCACCTCTTCCAAGCGCCCTGTGCGTCAGCGGAATGGATTTCACCTTTGTTTTTACGTTGCAATTTTTCCGTTCACAGCGTGTTACTTAGTAGTGGATAGGGGATGTTAGTTGTATGTGTAAGATCTGTATACCCCTGTCACGGTGTGCCGCGTGTCATTGGGCGTGGACATTCTCCTGGTGGTACTCGGGAAAGCGGTGCACCACCCGTCTTGCTTTCACATCATCGACCTTTCAATCATCTTTCCTCTCGTCATATGCAAATGAGTGTTTTCCTATAGGGGCAGTAGGCTCTTCAACAACAACTTCTTCTACAGACAGACCGTGGCGTGGCTTTGTTGATGGCTAATGATGGTTTAATATCCGTTTTCTACCCTTCTTTTTCTACTCCCATCTGCTACCTAATATCCAGAATTTTTCGGAGGAAACACGAGTCGGTGACCCGAAAAATTCATCCCTTCTTCTGCAAAAACTTCTGTCGGACTGAAGTGAAGTGATGGATGGATGGCGTCCCTGCAGCAGCAGCAGCAGCAGCGAGTGCCGGGGATGCGCGGCGGTGAACATAATATTGGCTGTAATTGGCGGACGCGGAGCTGCTCCACAAAACCAAAAGAAAAGACACAACCCTTTCTATAGCACCGCGAACAGCGCACGCGAAATACCTATACACGCGTGCGCGCGCCCGCGGTGTTGAACGAGTGCCGTCGTATGTTACATACGCGAAAGAAAATGTGCCGAAAGTGATGCGAACGCAAACGGGGGAGAGAGGGGGGGAGTGTGTACACAACCAACAAATGATACAACTGATTTGTGATTTGATGTTGAAAACAAAATAGAAACAAAATTAAATGCTAGTAAGTGAACGTAAGAAAACAAAACAAAAAAACAAAACTTTCGTATATAAGGAAGACTAGGAAAGCGGAGGCGATGCGCTGTTGTGCATGTAAAAATCGAACCAGACAGAGGGAAAGAAAAAAACAAATGCGCGAGCCAAAACATTGGCAGCGAGCTGCAGGGGAGCAAGATGATAATATGAGCAAATGCTATTAAAGTGTAGTGAAAGAGAGAGTGTACATAATTAGCCCCCTATTCATGTATGTAACACAGAAACAATAACGCGAAAGTCACCGACGCGAGGAGCAAAAGAGATCATGGGGATACAGAAAAACGTACATTATCATACGCACGCTACGCGTATGTAGAAGCTTTTGTACACTTTTTGCACACGTTGAAACGAGAGAGATGAAGCAAATATTATTAGACAGAGGAACACAAAAAAACGGTGGCAACGGTACGCGGCGGCGGTGTACGATGGTTAAAAAATAATGAATGAAAATAGAAATACCTCTAACTTTAGTTCAAAGTAAAAGTAAAAGTAAAGCTTAAAATGCTTAACACATGCATAAACTTACACACCCCATGGACGTAGTAACACAAACCACGTGTATAAAATGATAACAAACAAAGCAAACGTACGAAGCAGAGAGGCGATTAGAAACTTTAGAGCGTCGGAAAAGCGTTGCAGCGCAGGAGAGGCGATTGCTGTGTTAATGGACAGTAAAACGCAGCAAATGTGGACACGTTCAAGTGGAGGTAACATTAGGAAGCGATAAAATAACCTCTCATCAACACACCGATAAAGATAACCGAAACCAAAACATAGTGGAAGTGGCGACCGACAAGAACGCTAATGCAAGAACGGCTGTCAGAGTCCGTATACGTATCGGGGCGCGAAATGGGTGACTTGTGCAAATGATCAACACTCAAAACTGACGAAAGGGTAACGCAGCCCAGGTTTCGCTCGAGCTGGCCATCGGGACTAGAGAGAGAATGTAGGGCAGAAATGCATCGTCTCTTTGACTTTTTTCTTCCCTTTTGCGTGGGGGGGGACACAGGCGCGCACATTATTTAGCTGCGACTTTATGGCTGCGCATACTTTTGCAGAAGAAGCACGAACACACGAACCACATGAAACGCGGCGGATCAGGAAGAGACAGTTCGTGTACTGTGATAATTTCTACTTGTTTTCGATATCACGAACCTTCCGATGTGCCGCGGCAGCCTGTGTGTGTGTGTGTGTGTGTGTGTGTGTTGGTTTTTTGGCTTCTCTCCACTTTCCTCCCCAGGTCTGAGCGATGTGCAATTGTGGCAAAAATCAAAATTACGAGTTCAAAATCAAACGAAAATGCGGAAGAAATGTTGCAAGCTTGACTGTTGGTGCAGGGAAGATATCAAAGATTTGGGGAAAACATATTGTTTCTGGTTCACTTTAGCATTCAACCTCCATTTGTCGCCTTTTTTGTGTTCCGGTCCAGACGGTCCGTTTGAATATGTTGCCCTCTGCCCCACCTGACGTAAGATTGAAACAGGATAGCTTTGATCGTTCAGATAGAGATGATGAGCATGGAAATATGAGACGTGTCTGTGTGTGAGAGAGAGAGAGAGCTGTTCGCCGTGAGCGATGCATCGTGATCGTTGTGTATATATTTTTGAAGTGTAAAAGTTGTACAAGTTTTTCTTTTATGGTTATTATTGTATACATTATGATTTTTTTTTATAGATCTTTGTTCATTAGTTTTGGGTTCATCATGGAAAGGTTTACTACTTTAGGAGCGGATAAACACACCACACACTCGTTCTAACAAAAAAGTCTCAAGACTTGCAAGAAGCCGTTTTTTGTCTCAACTTCGTTCGTTTCAGCTTCAACCGTTCCTTTGACAAGCAAATGTTACAAACAGTTGAGAAACGTGATAAGAAGAACGACGCCCGCCCGTATTTTTATTTGAACCATTTTTAGCCAAACTTCTCTTCCTTATCCCCTCCTTTTATAATTGTGGAAAGCTTTTTCTGTGTTCTGAGTACCTCCCATCGCACCATACAAGTGTTACCCTGCGTCCACACTTACAGTAAATGGGGAAAAATGTATGTAGGCCCAGCAAAATTCACTCATTTTTGTTGGACATCCGTGAGCTACTTTGAGTTGCCGTTGAGTTCCTCTTGCTTATCGGTTATTTGTACCGATTCGGGTTGAGAGGCCATATTTTTCAATTTGACAGTTGGTACGGGCAACTTTTTTCGCGGTCCAAATTTTTGGACAGCATTTCGAGAGCGGATCAGATTATGACAAAGATGGCAATAGAAAGAGAAGGAAAACATCATTTGTTATTATTTGTAAACGTAGTTTGGTGTCAGCTGTTGTTTACGTTGATTGCAAGTTTGTGAATTTGAGAAATAAGTGCAAATTGTCCTCGGGAAAGATATGTGCGAAATGCGGAAAATAATTTGAAGAACAATTTGGTGAACAAGAAAAAGTCGTTGTTCATGTTATCCGCAGAAAAGAATGGCGAACCATAACGGAATTGTTGAGGAACCACTGCCCAGCTATAGCTACCAATGGAAGCGGTGCGTCAAAAATCTGTTGCGGTCATTCGGGTGAAATTCCGGAACCCTATTCCATCGTTCAGCTGGTCGATTAAATGTAATCCGTGGTGCGAAGCCTCCGCGAAGAGCTCTCGCGTCCAACAACGTCGTGATACACGCTCAGCATCCAAATACTGAGCGTATGCAACAAGCACAGACGCACCAACTAAACATAGTTTTTGCGATTTAGATTTGTTTTTATTATTTTTAAAAGACATTTTATTATTCGAAGAAGCCTATTCGCTGCAAAACTACAATTGGCAAAATAATGAAATGGTGAACTGCCAAATTAAAAACATAAACAAACGAACTGTCATTTCACTCACTGGAGCTCACAGATTTGACGTCTAGAAATTGCTAGTGTGACAGCAAAAAGTTGGCCCAACTTGCTGCAAGTGTGGACGCAGGGTTATGCTTGTGTTGTGCGTTTGTTTTCGTGTTCCGCGGTTGATTGGGCGGATTAGTTTTGGCTTTGTCGCGATCCTTCTTTATGTCCTTCCGACAAGTTCGTTGTTACATTATTTTAATTGGGCTCCCGTCATCGTTTTTATCGCTCCTCTCAGCAGACGTGGGGCTATCTGAGGGCAAATTTACCTACCTTAGTAAAGCAAGATTTATTTCAGTTAACCACCCTACCTTTCATTCCTGGCTGTCATCGTCAAAGGCACCTTTCTGCATTACTTTACCGTATCTGCATGTAAACAAAGGAGGAAAACACAACACCCTACACCTACCGAGAAGTACACAGGACTAATTTAAATCCCCAATCTGGAACATTACAGTTAGTAGTAATATTATTATCGCTATTATTGTAATATTATTATATTATTATATTATTATATTATAATATATTATTATTATTATTATTGCTATTATATTATACAGTTTACATGTTGAGGTTAGTTTTATTTTTGTGTTTTATGGAACGGAGGTAATATCGTACGAAAATGCTAAGCCTGGAGAAAAGCAGATCGCAAGAATTATCTAATTGAGCAAAATAAAGTAAAGTGAAGTGTTTTACGAAAACGTAGAAAATTTAAATCGATAATGCCGAAAATCGCATCAAAGGCGAAATAACAAAGAAGTCGAAAGGGCCCGAACAGATCGGAAAAACTGTGAAAACACGAAACAGATTGGGAAAATTCAAAAGTAAATAAGAGAACCAGTAAAAGGCAAGATATGGTGAGCATATATCTTTTGTTATAATTATTGAATAAAAACAAAAATTCAGTAAATAATCATTTTCTTTTTTATGTTTTCCTTCTTTTATCACAACGTTTCGTAAATCCAACCTTTTCCGACCTTGTCAATCCAAAGAATTCATTTTGTTAGCCAAAATATTTATTCATTTTGCACGCCTAGTTCGTCCACCTATCTTTCACTAGTTTTCTCTTAAGCTTACCTGCCATTATTGTCATAACAGTACTAACACTTTGTGGTTACCGTAATTCAATTCAAATTTCCGCAACGATATCAACCTTCTGATTCTGTCACTTCTGTGCCCCGAATAGCAACAATTTAGAAAATGTAACATGAAATGATTAACAACAATTTCATTATTGCAATATTAAACGTGTGGCGGTTTCTATTAACAACTAACTTCTATGGGAAAATCTGCTTTACGTGTGTCAGAAACAGAGCTTTAGCGACAAAATACCTATACAAACGATGCGTAATCACATGTACCCGTAACAAGTGACCGTTTGGATTCTTTTAGTTCCGATTAAATTATAATAATGTTGGTTTCTTCCTATTCACCAATTACTGCACAGCAGCTGGGATAGCGTTTACACCTTCTTGTGCCGCCACGACCCGAAACACAACAGAAGACGATAGTTGAAACGCGCACAATAAGCAAACAACACCCTCACAGAAAATATTGAACAAACCAACACTGCCTGTTTACACAATTAAATCGAACCAAGCGTAATTAATAAACAGTCCCAGAAGCTCCTTGAATCCGAACGACCGCAGGATGATGCCGGCTGGCAATGAAAAGGGAGCACGGTTTAACGAATTTACAGTTGAAAATGTAGGCTTCTTGGATATTTTCTCTCTGCATTACGATGAAAAGTTTAATTAATTTTATTTGTCTCGCTTTATTAAACATTTTGTGCTTGGATTTAGAGCAAACGGCATGTGGGCTTCCAAGTTGCTTACTTTCGAAAGCTGCAGTTGGTACGGATGTTGGACGCTTTCGGACAAGCCGCTGCCTGTCGGTCGAACATGTCCTTTTCCGAATATCCACCATACATCCTGCCGGTGTTGGATGGAATGAAGTTAAAACATTACTAACCTCTGGAACGGCCAAGCGAAGACGTAAAAAATACAAACAATATAACGTACAAAAGTGTTCCAACGCCGACGGTGTGATGCACATTCATTCGTTACAGTTGCGATGGCAACGCTAGTTGCAGCGGAGTTCAATCCTAAAGTGCGCTGCACAGAAAGCCCTCTAGCCCTCAAGGTGACCGCGCAGAGAAGGGGTCGCCGAAACGTGCAAATGGGAGCATATTAAACGTGGGACGAAACATTTACCATGCTAAACAATCCCTTACCGAAAGCTACAAAACTACCCAAACAAACTTACAAACGAACAAACACAAACCTAAACAACAAACGAAATCTATATATTTACTATAGTTACCACTCAGTGTAAAAGGTGTATAATCAATGTTTCTTCTTCAACATTTGTGTAAAAAAGAAAGAAAAGAAAGCGAATCGTATTTATCATTCACACAACCATATAAGTACACACAAAAGAGATAAATAATAAAAAAATCCTGCGTGTAAAACACACACACATTTCGTCATCCTGTACCGTGACAGACGCGAGAGCTTGAAGTTGACATAGTTGGTTTGCTTGCATGGTCGCAATCCTTTTGTCGGTATTCTGTTTTAAATATCTTTGCGTCACACAATTCGATGTAGATATTCCATACTGTCCAAACTGATCGTTCCTAAAACTCGACGGGAAGGGAAGAACTCGTTCTCGCAACAACTCACAAAACTTTCCTTTTTATTTCACGAGCATTATCACTGTTTAAATTGCCTCCAATTTTGTGCATTGTTTGTTTCATTAGTAGACTGTGATTATTAAAGGGCATAGGGCTTCTTGGTTTTAATAATGAAGTCACCATTGATTTTAGTATACCAGAAAAGTATTGATTGCAATTTTGTTTTATCTTACAATTGTTGGTGCTGGACTTTTTGAACGCTTTTCTCCGCGTGATGCTCAATGCTCCAAGCTATGCTTTGCTGCTTGAATTTATTCAAATTCCATCCCGACCACGTTTTCTTTCCATGGCCACAGACTCCGAATCTCATCTCGTCACAATGTCAATGAACATCAAAATTATGTAACCTTTAAAATATAAACACGGACAAACATTAACAGTGTATCATCATCAGAAAAACGCCAAGTAAACAGAAAAGAAAATCATTACATTGTTGTGACAATTGTCTACTAAATGAAACCAAATTGTGTAGTGAAATGTAGCTAATCATAATCGAAACTCTTCGATGCACCGTTTGAATAGATAAGATAATTGGATTCCGGAACTCGAAAAACTGTCCACACATCTATCCCTCATACCTATACTACACGAAACTGTCTCAAATATGTCGAATTTAACGTAGCATCAACGAATCATTATGTACTACTTTTTTCTGTATTTTATTGAGCTTTTAATTTCACTCTTGGTATTAACTGATGGTTCGGAAATGATTAGACTGCGAAACAAAAACAAAAGAAAAACAAAAACAAAGACTCCAAAACGCTACGATATTTTGACTGGAACCCTAAACCATTCCAGGCGACCACACTGACTGAGCAAACGGAACGGCAAGACGAAATTCAAGTGCAATTCATGGAGTTAGGGCTAGAGAAATTATTCGAAAGTAAAACGTTTCATAGGAATAAAAAAAACACACAATACCAAAATCGGGCGAGGTTGGTTGTCAGCAGACTGAAGCTTTGGAGAAAAGTCACCGGAAAATCCATAAAGACTACATTGGAAACTATTGCTGGATGTATTTTGAGATCAATATTTGTGACGTAGATATTTGTAAACGCTGAACCATTTTCCATTCGACACAGACAATGGCTGGCCAATCAGTGCTAGATGCCCTTCACTTTCCCTTCTTGTTGAACGCTTAATTTTGTTGCAAATTCTGGCAAAATTTCGCACGATAAATTTAGTTTTATCACACTCAATGTACATAATGATAATGCTTGAAAGCGGAAAAACAACGGAAAAACGGTGTGGTTAGCCACCACACTCTGGGACATACGCGCAGTGTGTCGACGACTGTATACGATGAACCGAAAGTACCGGACTGCGAGTTGAGGTTCTTTCCTTCCGACCGAAACGGGGAAGCATATTGTTAGCGGGTTTGTTTCTCTTGTTTTCCGTTCCTCGCTACTTTACCAGTAATGTTTTTTCTTCCTATTTCAAGATCTCAAGGAGTCAAACTCTTTGTGAAACTCTTCACCGTACAAATTCATTCGAAGAAGCTGTCAAAATTAGCCAATGTTCACACACCACACAAAAACGAGAACAACAAATCGACACTGAAACGTATAATGGTAGTAATTTAATTATATTTAAAATAAAACACAAAAAAACGCAAAGCATTTAAGCCAGAAGTGAGCATGATCCCGATCCCGATCCTTTGTCAACACACAGGTGACGCGCGGGAGGCGTTCGAGGAATAAAACAAACAATATGGTCTGTTGTGATAAACAACTAATGGATGGTCGAGTAATCCGTAAAGTTTCGCATTAGAGAGATACCGGGACAAGCTAGGTGTAGTATGTATATTGAATATATCTATATTATATACACCACCATTGATACATTTACTCTAAAACCGATTGCAGATGCGTGGTTTTGTTTTGCAAACCGGAACCCAAACCAAACAGAAAAGGGATACAAATGAAAAACCTTAAATCCATGCAAAAAAAAAGAAATAAATAAAACGCAGACGGATCGATGAATTAATCAGCTAACAAATGAACAAAGAAACAGAATGATTAGAATTCAAACGTGATCACAGTGAAAAGTGTAGTTCAAGTGAGCAAAACGGGCGGCATGAAGCAACGTAGTGCAGAGTTATAAAACGGTGATAGCGTGTAGCAAAAGGCGAACATATGAAAGTAGGGACAACCTGTATCTAGCTTTCCCGAAGCAAAAATGTACATAAATTCTATATATATATACATTATATATACCTATGTATAAAATTATATATATATACATATTTCATTCGAAGACTCACCAAATAAAGTAAAATGAAGTTGATAATGTCAAAAGTGTGACTTTTGTATTGCGATACTTGAGAACTGCTAAGTATTTCTGTAAGTTTTTGCTATTTATGTCGTATTGTTAATTTTTCATAGTTTTCCGTCATGTTTAAATACAGAAATAATTTAGTAATTTTTCATTTGCCTATAATCACAGAACATTCCAGGTTCCCTGTTCGCAAACAAATAACTCCTAATTTTGTTAAATAAACCATTTAAACGTGATTGTGATGGATGTTCACCATTAGGAGATCCTTGAAAAGTTTATTGAGTATTGTTACTTACATTATACTGTACACAAAATGTACAATAAGAATAAATAATACAAAAGAAACTTCAAAACAATTCAAAAATGAAATAATTGCTAAAAACTGAAATAACTATGAGAAACTAATTAGGTTCGTGATCTTGAACGTGATTAAATTCGAGTGATTCGTTTACCTTTTTTCGGATGCTCAAGGCAGTCAGAGTTAGCCAGTCAAAAAAAATGCCACTGGAATGCATTTACATTCCTTATCCTTAACACTAAAATAATGAGAATCAGTTACGCTACAAAACCGTAGTTCCACCAGTGCAGGTTTCTGTCATCCATAGAAATGTACGCGAAGCAACTCCAGCTGACTTCTTTTTCACTGTCGAAACGTGTTAAATGGCATTGCTTTATTTTGAGTTCAATGTAATGATATAAGAGAAGCGATTGTGAGACAACTAAACACAGACCCCTTTCGAATGTCCTCTTTACAACAGCCTCTTGGCGCGCGTCTCGAATCGTGTTTTTGAATCTTTCTGCTGATTGCTCCCAACCTGATACAAGTGATTTAGTTTGAGGGTGATTGTTTCTTTCCAATAAAGAACGCAACATGTGTCGTTCACCCGCTGCCGGGAATCGATTTGGCAAACATACGCCATTGTGTTAGCATTGTCTGGTCCATGCGGCGCAGTTTTTCAGCGTGAGCGTGTTTGTTTTGCACATTGTTCCTTAAGCCAAGGCAAGGCAAGCTAAACAATCAGTTCTTAAGGTGATGAAGAATTTATTTTGTAAACTTGGCTTTTCTGTCAGTTGTTGAGGTAAGGGAGCTCTTGCCTACTCACCGCCACCACCCAAGGTGGTTGAACATTTGGCAATGATCAGTACGAGTGTGAGGGTTCGATTTTGATTTCTGGTTTCTTATTTAGTTATTTATCGGATTAACGCAAGGAGCATGAGGACGTTGCCCAGCAAACGAGCAAACGGCAGGCAACGAAAAACAAAAACACGCCGTAGGTCGATGAAGCAACACATAGTTTGCTAGATTTGCCTTTATTTGGGAGCCGCCTAAGGAACTGGATGACTAAACTAGAGCGAATCCATTGCTATAAGGTACAGAGATTGTATGCAGTACACGTGTTTTCACCAAGAGGACAATCTGTGAGAACCACAGACAGGCTAACGCTCCCTTCATCGCCCTCCTCTCTCTCTCTCTGGCTACAGTTTATAAAGATACTTTTTATGATTGCAAACTTTCTTATACTTTTTGCAGAATAGTAAAAAGAAAACAGCTAAACGAAGGCAGAGCAACGAAAACGATCAACACGCGGCAACAGAAGATCGGCACGGATGCGGTGTGCGCGCGCCGTATAAGCCGGAACGGTGTGTAACAACTAGTATGACTATTTACAAAAGCGCGACTCGCAGGACACGCGGAGGAGAGAACCCAAAGAGCACGTCCGGGCCAAAGAGTCCCCTTTTTTTCTCCGTTCAGTTCTCACACACGCATCGTCAGTTCAAGAAGCAGCTTCCACCCCTCGGAGCCACCTTATGCGTCGGTGAAAGATTCGACTGAAAGTCGTTCGCCGACTGCTGCTCTGCAAAGAGACGATTTGTTCGATGGAAAGCATCTTCGATTCGAGGTATTTTTGTTGCTCAAGTACTGCGTCCTTGCTGTGCCCGTACGGTACGCAGCCACCTCGCAGCAGTGGGCTGCGTGCTGGGCGCTCACTGGCTGTCACTGGCTTCGCCCCAGAACGGAGGCTTCTGCTGATAACGGATATCGTCCTCACATCCTTCGGGGTGTTGTGAATGCATATATATGTGTGTGTGTATGTGTGCGTGGCAGTATCCGAGGTGTACTTTGCTCCAAACGAAGCCAACAGGTTTTTGTTGATATCTTCCCGGCAAAACACACACCCTCCACAAAAATGACTGCCGCGTGCCCCTGAGACTGTGTCTGTGTGTGTGTTGATGCGTGTGAGGGTTTAGTGTGACGTTTTGTGGTCAGTTCTGCCGTCAGCCCGCGCGCAACTTAATCGCTACACCGCCTAAATGTCTACATTGTTATTATACGCGGCACGTGAGTTCAGAGTGCCAGGACACGACATAATTTAACGCTCGCCGCGGGCTACTGGGGATCTACAGCCCCCTCAAAGTAAATGCAAATGGCCAACCAACCCTGGCTGGTGGTTGTTGTTTTCTTTTCTTTCTTTTTGACTCGCTTGTGTGGTGGCCGGCGGCCCTAATAATGTTTGATCCGAATGGCTTACGGTGCTAAATATTTAGCGCGTTTTTGTCGTCGCTTTTGGAAAATGATCCAGTCTATTCTGTTCCTGCGCCCTGCCCCCGTGGCGCGTCCCACCTTCCCCCTTACCAGCGCTCTCCTTAACCCCTACACGCCGCTCTCGTTTTAACCCTAACTATATAAGCTGTACAGCGCGCTATACTAGTCTTTTCGTCCTTTGCTCAGAAATGGCCACCGTTTAAAGCGGATACACAACAAAAGCACAAGCACCCTCACCCCGCCACAGCCAGCCACTTCCCGGGGGGCAGAGGGCCTTGCGCTGCGCACGTTTTGTATATCATATCTTTAGTAATGTAAATTTTACCTAATCCTCTCCGAGCTGCTCCTCAGCCGATCGAGCCGACCTCTCATATTACAACACACACCACCGCCACCGCGTCTCTTAGCCCCAGCCGCACTCCATAAGTATTCGCTTTTGTTTAGCAAAAAACATTTGACAATGATCAACAGTCTTAAACGATTCCTCCGCAAACTCCGCGGTCTCCGTGTCGCGTGGCGCGCGGAAAGGTCCACACACCCCACACACGCCCTCCCTCTTCCTTTCTCTCTCACCGTCTCCAATCCCAGACTTTCTAACGCGCAGAGCAATGAGAGCGCGCTGTGGGATCACGAGAGGAGCTCAGCTTCGTCGTGCTGACGTCGGAACGATCCGGGCGATTAATGCGTCACTAATGATACTAATAATATTACTCAGAAGAAATAATTACGACAGTAAATGTTGCAGTTTGTTTGCATTTGCATATAAATTATCATCGCCAGGCTCGTCAGTGTTTCTTCTTGGGGGGGGACCTGCTACTGATTAGCCTAGCCCGTGTGAGGCAGTCTTGTTGTTTTTTTTTGTTTCGGTTCCGTTTCTTTTCCGGTTATGTGCTTCGTGGCGGGGTATGTGACGTGACGCGAGTGTGGCTTGAAGGTTGGGGTCTGACCACCCTCCATAAAATACACATAAATAAGGGATCGTCACCGGGTTCGTCGCTCGACTCTACGATGACTTGTTGGCGTACTGGATGACGGAGCTCATCCGAATGACGGATGGGGCCACCGTTTGTGGTGGTGGTGGTGGTGATGATGGCGTCACCTCACACGGCTGATAATGCTGCTGCTGTTGCTGCTGTTGTTGTTGATGAAGGAAAAGCTGAGGTTGTTGGGCGGAATGAAGTGGTTGCTGCTGCTGCAGATGGCTAACGGCGGCGTTACAGTCGGTGACCTGCTGAGGTTGGGTGGTGTGGTTCTGGCGCTGTTCGGGGACAACGAGCGCGGGTACTTTCGGGGCCGCGACCTGGCTGTCCTTAAAGTAGAGCTTTCGCTTGCGCGGCGGCAGCGTGTTGTTGTCCCGATCGGCCATTAATACTGAATCGGATTCGGGCGACGACGAGCGATCGGGAGATTCCGGTGAGGAGCGGGGCGGCGTCAGCAGGTTCTCCGTGCCGGCGATGGCGGCCTCCACCTGCCGCACGATATCGCTCGATGACCTACGGGGGGAGGGAAACACGGGAGGTTAGCGCCGAGCGGACCGTGAATCGGAGAGCTCTAACTTACCGGAAGTCGGTGACCTGGGAAGCGGGTGCAAAGTACCCGTGATGCTTCATGATGCCCATCGGTTCGTAAGGGAACGGGCTGCTGGTGGCTGTGGAGGTTGCGACCGTTGCCGGCTCCTGCATTGAGGACGACGGTGGCGGAGTGATCCTCGTGATCGACAGTGAGGTCGATCGTTGGACCGACGGTGACAGCGAGCGCTGCAGTTTCACCTCCACCGACGACAGGCCGTTCTCGACCGCGGCGGCGATCGAGGCGGCAGCCAGCAGGGCAGGATCAACACCACCCAACGACGCTCCATAAGTCTGCTGGATTGGGATGCTGGGACGCTGTTCCACCGCACCGAAGACCGGTTCCTGATGATCCCGGGCCCGTCTGCCATCGTACGCCACCAGGATGCGATCGGAATATTTACTCTCCCGTTGTTCCTCCTCGTCCTCCTCATCGTCGTCCTCTTCATCCTCGTCTTCCTCCTCGTGCCGCACTTCCGCTGCAGGACGCCCGCCAGCTGGTTCATCGCACGAACCGTTGCTTTCCGGTTCCTCGGCACTGGACGAGTACTCGA